>NC_055998.1:9376389-9641859 GCF_018446385.1 Zingiber officinale
CTGAAACTCATCTTTACCCATCTGAGTGGATTTCATCTCTTCCTTTCTTATTGAAATAAAAAAATAAATAAACATTTCACCAGATGTATGATATGGTAGCAAATTTATTTCCTATGATCCAATAAGCATATGATCTATTTTAACACTATTCCGATCATACTCAAAGGATATTGGACCATAGATCAAATACTTTATTTAAAGCACAAATTTTCCACATAGTGATTGAAGAGGATCCATGTATCTAAGGTGTCTCAAAATTTGCAGCATATAAAAAGTAAGGTTTGAGGGAAATTTCAGCTCGAAGTTTGAAGCATTCATACAAAAAAAAGAAAACCAAAAACTAAGAAAAAGTAAAATAAATTTTTGCCAGAGGTGTTGAAAAAGCTAGTCTGATGCAACCCAGGATTTTGGTTTTGTTCAGATGTGGACAAGTATCAAATTTTAAAATGAATATGCGAAAGAAAATCCAACTTAAGTTCATTTTATTTAAAAAATAAAACATAAATATTCCACTGTAACAAATATTTTAAAGACAGTCAATAAATTGAGAAATATTGAACAACATAACCACAACCCTCCCTTCCCCATTTAATTCTTTTTTGAAAAAAAAAACTAGAGAATTCAAATAAAATTATTAAAATAAATGAAAAGGAACAGGTAAGGTTAGAAACACAAACAACCCCATCCTCATTTGCATCAGTTTCCCATTCAGAAGTTTTTCCGAGTCCTTAACCCTCAGATATTGTACATTGCAAGTATTTGGACCCAACAAGCCTAAATAAGAATCTTCAGATGTATTCACATATTATAAATCCTTCAGACATACATACATATATAAAAGTCAAGTATTTCTTCTTATGTCCAGAAAACTCAGTGTGATAATTCTTATTCAAGTCAATACTCATACTTTGAACTGTATATTGAATCAGTCATTGTGGAAGCCGAAAAGGGAAATTTCCAGCAGAAGTTGCAAAAGTGTATTGGTTTTTTCAGTATTGCAATACATTTATCACAAGATAATAAACTTTTCAGGGAATTCCATTATTTAAAGGCTGATTTACCCTAATAGAAGAAACACATACTGAACCATGAAAATCTTTTATAGAATGACTATCTAGTGTTTCAAATGATTAAAATGAAACACAGATTTAATGATCTACCTGATTGCGTGCTCGAGTAACATCAGCTTCTGAGACCCTATAGGAGAGTTTGCTTATCTCACCCATAATTGCATAGGCCAAGTCATCCAAACAATCAGGCTGCTCAAAAATGGGAAAAGCAGTTAGCCACAAAGTCAGCTCTGAGAAGAGCCGAATGGATAGTTAAGTGTTATAGGTAACTGCAAAATCCATTTGTTTCATACAATTTAACTAATCACCATTTGACCACAGATGTTTTAAATCATCAAAAAGTATAGCATGAGTACATATCAAATTTTTAGAAAAAGTCCAACAAGCAAGACAAAGGCAAAGATCTTTACCGTTCAAATATCATAAAATACCATAGAAAATAAACAGAACCTGGAAGTCCACGTTTTCCAGTAAAAAAAAAAAAAGAAGATAATTCTGAGTGAGGGTTGCACATCTAATGGCAGGTATAGAATAATTCGGTGTGGATAAAGCCATAATTAACCTCATTCCTGTATATCATCAAGACAAACTTGCACTAGCCAATCATTTCAAAGGCTTGGTTCATTTTAGGCTTGACTCAGTTAAGCTCGGTTACCTTATCAAACAAGCTTGAACACCCCAAAGTTTGGCTCAGCTTGACTTGTTTCCAGCCCTATTCCTAGACACTCACCTGGTTGGACAATTTGGTGCATCAAGAGCCTACTATCACTACCTTTGTGCATAATGTAAAATATCTGTGCGAATTGGAAGAGTATTTCCAAAAGCTAAAAACATGTTTTAGGTTGGACATTGGACCAAATCAAATTAATGATGCCAAGTAGCTAATCCACTTCAGAACAACTAATTTTTCAGTATCTATAAACTTTGGTCAACTATGGATCAATTAGAATTTAGAAGATCAACAAACAATCAACAAGATAGTCCAGAATTTTGCTGATCCTGACTGATCCCAACAGAGCCATTGAATTTACAACTGGTTTCACCGACAATTAATTCTATTTTTTTTAACAAAATCGAACCATTTCAGATTTCAAGCTAACTATTTTCAAATATATTGTTGCTAAAAGAACGAAAGAAAGAACCAAAGTAAGTGCCAGCACAGCAACTACAGAAGAGAAAACTACTAGTTAAAAATTTCCAATTTATCCTTGTTTGAGAACCAGAGTAAATACAAAAATGTACAACAGTCAAAAACAGAGATTCAGTGAAAGATGGCATTTGGGGCATCAACAGTATAGAGCACCAAGAACTCCCCAAACTAGCAATTCGCACAAGTACTTTATTTTCCATATAATACAAATGCAAATGCCCATATGGTCTAATAGTCAATTAGTAGGTATAAAGTATGCATAGATGTCACACATATTTATTGTCTGCAAAACTCTCTTAAGCTATAATTATTTACACAAGGTCTTTGACTATGTATAATGCTTTATTCTTCTCTCTTTTTCTGAAACTTATTTATCCAAAACAAGCATCTATAAATAACAATACAGTCATTTCCCCTGATCTTTATAAACTCTAGTGTGCATCTATAGAAACCTTGCTTTGACAATACAAAACAGCATATAATTAATAGATATCCTCAAACTTCTGTTGATATTTGGTATTTATATAAAAAAATTCTCTAAATCAGAACTGATACTGTCTCAAATGTTTCAATGACAAAATACTCAATAAGTTGGTCAACGTAACTAATAATATGTAGACTATGCCATTTTCAATTTTTTGAATCATCAATAACAACAACATCTGTAACAAAGTCGTTCATATGCTAAAATTATAAATCATGTTTAATGACAAAACAAATATTATTATAGATTAATCTTAGATGGTAGACGACATAATTATAAACCTTGGCAACAGCATAAACACCAAAGAGACCAGTATCTTTGTAGTTTGTATTAAAGGCCATCATACTTTCAGCAATATCATTGATGGCAATCCCTTGGGTCAACTCTGAACTGCATAAAATTACAGTAACCAATCAACTCAAGCAGAAGCATGGATCTTGAATAGCAAAGCACTGTACCAGAGGTTAGAAACTCACCCTGCATGCTTTCCACCATGAGCATTCTTATTCCAAGAACCTAACATAGATTGCATAACCATTAAAGCAATGGAGTCTGGATCTGTCCAAGACGCCCCACTAAATGCAACCGCAAATTTCGCAAGTGGAATGTCATCATCTATTATCCTAACCTGGAAATGGGATAATTAAATAATTAAGAAGAAATTCGGTTAACGAAAAATACAAAAGGGTACTATCTTAAATTAAACTTCCCCACCTCAGATCCAGTGAAAATAGCGGGTTCCGTCTCAATCAACTGGGTTGTTGTAGTAGGATTATCTGACAGTTTCATGAAAAGCTTTTTGACCTGCTCAACTATATCATCATGCTTAACAGCACCGGCAGCTGATATGACCTACATTGCCATAGAAAAAAAACATCCCTGCTCATTAAATGTAAATTCAGTTAACATTGGAATATTAGAACACATGGATTGAGCCAATACAATGCTTATACATAGAAATATTAACTTAGTCTGGCCTAATGGAAAACAAACCATTCTAGGGCTGGTGTAGTGAGATGAGATGTATTTCCTAAGGTGCTCTTTAGTAATTGTCTTGATGTTTTGAGCAGGTCCAAGGATTGTCCTTCCAAGTGAGGTGTGCTGGAAGGCAGTAGCATGCAAATGATCAAAAATAACTTCTTCAGTTTGTCCCTCCACCTGGATGAAAATCATAGACAGAATGGATTATTACAGTGTAAAGGGTTTTATTAATGATATCTATGTTAAAATAAAAGTACATTTAATTGAAAATATAACTTTGCATAAAAAGGGAAAGCCTTCAAGATAGACGTTAAAATGGAAAAAATACGAGAACTTTAGATACCATTTGGCAGTTGTAAATCCTGGCAAAGAGAGAATTGGAACAACATTTTCCTTGCATGATGGAACAAAAAAATTCAGAAAATGAATTATAAATCATTTATAATAATATGATTCCAACAGATACGAGAGCAGTAAGATTATTAAAAAAAGGTTATTAGAATACGCGCGCGCACACAGACACCATTGCTATTGAGGACACAGACAGAAAGATTTGCTTCAGTTAGAGATACATAATTCCCAGTTGTTGCAAAAAGGTATATGGGAATGGTTTGTTTCAATTAAAGATAAGTAATTCCAACAGATAACATTACAGTAATTCTGTCCATTCTTCAGAATATTTCCTAATAGTCCTAGATATGTTGTTCCCAATACTGCTCAGTCTAACTGTCACATTTAGGTACAGCAACCTATTGCAAGTGTTTTATCTTAAGAAATTTGTTACTTAACCTGATAATTCTTGTCATTAAAATTTCTTATGTTTTAAGTGTTTTTCTTCTTCATTCACTTTTGAATTTTCTTGTTAATTGAAACTGGATCAGTAAGTACTAAACAACGATCCAAATTTTAGACACAAAGTCATAATCAACTAAAAGATAAACAATAGCAAGGAACATCAAGACTATACAAATTAAACCAGCCATGTAATATGATCAGCTTCGAGGATGATAGAAATTATCAACTCAGATCAATGATATTTTATAATTTTTCTTCTCTGCTTCTTCAAGAAATTGACCAAGCGATAGGTAACAAATTATAGAAGTCATTTCACCCATAAATTATTTTTTTTTTACTAGAAGCAAAAAGTAGATAAAAACTATAAATAGCATTCATGTGAATAATATGCAAAAGATTTTTACCACTGAGCAGGTAAAAGATGCTGGGTTTCGGCTATACCTCTTCCATCTCTCTGAGGATAACATTCCGCTCCCGTTCAATTTGCTTCTCATCAAAACGTGAATTCTGCAGTATGTCGGCAAGGATTTCAAGCGCCTTGGGCACATCCTTATCTAACACATTGGCGTAATAGGTTGTCTGCTCCCTTGTAGTGTAAGCATTCAGATGCCCGCCCATGTTCTCAATCTCCTCCTCCAGCTGCCGCACCGTCCGAGACTCGGTGCCCTTGAAGATCATATGTTCCAGGAAATGGGCGGTCCCATTAGTGTCCTCCGTCTCAAATCGACTTCCAGCATCGATCCACACCCCGACGGTGGCAGTACGGGCTGCGAGCGTGGACTCGGTGGCGATGCGGAGGCCGTTGGAGAGTGTGGTGACGCGGGTCTCCGGAGCTGCTAGGATGGAAGTATGATCAGCGAGAGCGGGATGGGGTGAGGCGTAGCGGAGGAAGCGGGGATCGGGATCGTCGAGGCTCCGGATCTTTGATCTGACGGCCTGGACGAGTCGGTCGTAGTGCATCACGGGGGGGCTAGCGGGCGAGGTGGATAACTCGGCTGCATCGTGAGAAGCGAGAGCCGCAGCAGTGGACGCAGATCGGCCGGAGAGGAGGAGTGGACGGCGAGAGAGAGCGAGCAGCTTCCGGATCGCCATTGCTACGCCCTAGGGTTAGGGGAGGAGCGCAGTCCTCAAGTTTGCTGCTGACGGATTTACCAGCGCAATGTTACTGCGGATCTGCAATTGCGTGTATAAGCAACCGATCGGCTATTCATGCCCCGTGATTTTATCTTACAGGACCGGCGGTCCTTATTCTGGACCGCGATATCAACTTTTATTCTAATATTCACATTTTTTTTTTTCAAAAAACAACAATAATAATTTCATTGATATTTATCATCATTTTACTATTTTATCTAATTTTTTTTTCTTCTGTTTACCCGTATATAGTTCGTTTAAGGTTACATGGAACGTTATTACCTATTGACTGAGGTGCCAGGTTCAAATCCTCATCTGTGTATGCTCTTATCAATTTAAGTCCTTATTTTGGACACTATTGATTGAGGTGCGGCATTCGAGCCCTCTTATCAAATCCTCTTATCAACTCTTTATCCGTCGGATATATGGTACTGAGGCTCCCAAAAAATTCTTTCGGGATTTTCTGAGGTATGGGACCATATAGCGGTGAGCCCAGTCATGTTAAAAAATTTACCCTACCTTAGTTTTGTCCCTGGGGTATAGTGCCGCGGTAGGACATCCAGATTGTCACTCAGACACCCACGGTTCGATCCCCAGCTACTGTGTATTGGTAGAAATTTTCCTCCAAATGACGAACGCAATCAAAGGATGTTAGGCGTCTGGGTTGGCTGTCGCGTGCGCTTCCCGATTTACCTTGGTGGCCGGTGGAAAACTGTAAAATACTGAAAATAGGCGAATATTAATAAAGGAATTTTTCGAAATTTTTGGAAATTTTTCGGGAATTTTTCGGAGCTCGTACGGACGAGTTAACGGGGATAAAAATGGAGCCGGAAAAGCCTGTTTAGGTTACCCCATTTAAATGAGGAAATGTTGAATTTTTCTTAATTCTTTTCCTTTATTTAATTTTCCTTTTTTCCTTTATTTTTCGCCGGTTCCTCTGTTTCTCCTCCCCGAAAACCGCCCGAGGCCTCTTCCCTTCTTCTCTCACGCCGAAGCCCTAATCTCCCTGCCCTAGCCACCCGGCGTCGCCCGACCGCCGACTACCGCAGTCTCCGCCGGCCATCCCGTGCCCTAGCCGAGCTTCCTCCTGCCGAGGCTGCGCCCTAGCATCCTCTCCCGCCACCACAACGAGCACCGGACCCGATCCCTAGCAGCGTCGCCGCCACTCCGACCCGACGCCACTGTCGCCGGCGACGCACGGAGCAGCGCCTCACCTCTGGTGCCCCAGCATCGACCACCACAGTGTAGCGAGCCCTGACGCTGATTTCCTCTCCTCCGACACCCTCTGCCCTCATCCAGCCGCGTGCCCTAGCCGGAAACCCACGACCACCATCTCTCTCCGGTGGCCACAGCTTTGCAATGCCTACTTCTTGAAGTGGTGCCGACGCCGACTTCTTCTTCTCTGTGCCACTGTTTCCCTTTGTGCTACACTGCCCTTCCAGCGCTGGATCGCAGTCTCGGGTTGCTGTGAAGTGCAGACAGTGAGTAAGGTGATCAGACCCCCAAGGTGAGCTTTGATTTGGTCTTGCATGGTTGAGCATGTACACACTGTGAATTAGACGTTTGATTTGTCTAGGTGCTGATTTGAAAGGGCTGACTTGCTAGGCAACAGTTCCACCTTGCTCCGGATAGGATTATTGGCAGCAACTTCGTCTACTGTGCTGCAACAGCGAATCTTCTCCAGCTGTGATTTGAGGTGAAAATGTGTTTTATGTATGAATTGATACGTACCTAATTTGGTTATAGGATGATACATTGATGGCGGATTCTTGTTGTAGATTGAGTTGGTTTTAAATGAATCTAATGGAACGATTAGGGTTAAGACCATTAACATTAGTCAATGGTTAGATTTAATTTTGGGTAGGCAATTGGTTATGTTAATTAGGGTTTTCCCTGATTTAGTTCGTGGATTTTATTAAGCTATTTAAATTCAATTGAATTGTAGCTAAATAAAATATATCTATATGTTCGACACAGGACTTTGATTCGGGACGGTATCTCGACGAGTATCTTGATTACCGGATTTGACCACTTTATTGGAGGCGGGTACTTTTGACTTATGTCATTTGATATACATAGTAGTGAATTTAACAAGTTGCATTAATTATGTCCTTTATTTATTTCGGTTAGTCACTACCCAATATCTGATACATGATTGATTGATTGCTTGATTTGCATCTCATGTATACTTTATTTGTTTATACATGCTTATAGGGGGTAGTGATATATCATGCTTCACCATGTTCAGGACCTAGGTTTTTATATCTTCTGTGTACCTTTGATTCGATATAATTCGTTGACCTAGGGTGCACTTTTCTATATATATGGATTAGGTCAGGATGTTTTTATGGTTATTGCCATGCACCATTTGCATGATTGCATGCTGTGCGATAGTCCGCTCCATTATTGTTGAGCACATCGCTAGTTACATGGATCTGCACACACCACCACTCATGGGTTAGTGGTCGATTCAGGCAGAGTGTGTTGCAGTAGGGACTCTGTTAGGCACCGTTGGTCCGCTCATGGGTAGTGTGACACAACGTGTTATCCGGCAGGGATTCCTCCCTGTTATCGTGTACCGGGAGATGAGAGCATTGCGCTCCCCCATTTATGATTTGGGGTAGGAGGATAGGTGTACTCCGACAACATCCCGTCCACTCGGTCACTCATCAGGAGTAGTGACGACAGAGTGCACGGTTGTCACAGCCCTACCCACTCGATCTCACTATTGTGTGAGATGATCGACTGGCGTCAGGGGTGACCAGGACGCATCATTGGCATCATATGCATGATGCATTTATTGCTTGTGTTTGTGTTTGTTGCATTTATATGCTGCATATTGTTTGGATACCTATGTTTGACATGCATACAGGATTTCCCTATCTCTCGGACTGTTTGACCTTATACTCATGTCCTGGTTAGTACAGTATACTCCTGTTATTTCAGTTTGCATTTACCTTTATTACATCAGGAGACTGTACGCATGATTAGTGCTAGGTGTTATTTCCTTACTTTGTATATCAATTGTACCTGCTGAGTGTTGGGCTCACCCCGCCTCCATTGTTGATATTTTCAGGTTGATGCTGTCAGGAGAGAGTTCCAGTTGCTGGTCCCTGCAGACCTCGAGGATATGATTGGTTTTCTTTTGGTTTCTTTTCTGTTCTAGACTGTTTTGAACTTGTTATGTTTTGGATTATTTTACTTATGGACATTGTATGGATTTTATTTTGTCGATGGATTTGGATTTGGATTTATTCTACTACAAGTCTGCCTGGACGGCAGAAGAGGTGAGTTCATCGGATTTGAGTTTTACGAGTGTAGTGGAGTAGGGTTGATTTCGAGTCAGGGTATTATCTTTCTGTTTACTTGTTATATAAATTACGTGGAATGTGTGGTTGTATTTTTATTGTTTTTATTATTCCAGCCGCCTGTGGCTGAGGTATGTGAGGATGTAGAAAAGTTTCAGATTGTCCACCGTACAGGGGAGATGCTGCCGAAATTTTCTCGGACAGGGACTCCTCTGGGGCGTGACAATTTAGTGGTATCAGAGCCAAGTTATACGATCTTTTGTTTTCGTATTTTTGATGTTTGGGATAACCTGATACCAATTTATTTACTTGGTATCAGAGCGCCAGAGTTCGACGACGCTTGTTGGATTTCCGTGTTTTGGATTTTCGAGATTTATCTGATACCAATTTATTGGTATCAGAGCAGGTTATAGATACCTGCTTTTGGTGTTCTGGATTTTTGGATGTCTATTTCGGTTTGTACGGATTTTCGTTATGGTTATGTTTCGGACTTCCGTTTCGGATTATATGGATTTCCGGCGATTTTCTCGTTCGGAATTTTGAGGTCAGAAGTTGGGGACTGGACAGCGATGGAACATCTCCAGACGGCAAATAGGTATGATGTTTATTTTATGATAGTTAGGACATCTATTAGCACTTTATCTTTATTACTTGTCTGGTTGTTGTAGCCATATTACATGTGATGGGTTAGCCACTGATCTTGGTCGACCCTAATAGAGATCAAGGATTATAGTCTCTGGTGATTTTTCATATCATACCATCAGTAGTTTTAGCTTCTGTTACTACTATTAGAAGATGGAGGCACATATCAGCCTCTGCTATTGTTAGCTGGGTAATGGATGATACCTATATATTCCTGTGGACTTAGCCAGTAGAGTTTTTATACTCGTATCTTTTGGATATTAGGGTATCCGATACGATGAAAATTGGTCATTGGAGAGTTATCATGTTTGATCATTGTTGAGAATGATTTGAGGTTGAGGGATATTGGGAGATCAGATATTGTGATGTGTTGATTTCTAATGATTTATGAGAGTAAATGTTATGTGGTTGTTTGATGATCTATTAGTGGATAACTATTTTGATGATCTATTATTTGGGTTGTTGTTGATGGTGACATAGTGAGTGTCATGTATGATATTCACAGGTTTGATGTTTATAGTTGGTGATCAGATTATAAATCGGGTGCTAGAGAGTTTATGGTTTAGAGTGCCTATGAGATTTTAATAAATCTGGTTAGTTGTGGTTAGTTAACAGGATGATAAAATTGATGTTTACTTCTTCTGATATTGGACTATGTTGATAAATAATGATTTGATGTTTAGAATGTTAACTTGCTCTCATGGGGAGTAGAGACTTATTCATCTGATATTATGTGGGCTGATATTTTTGAGGATAAAAAATGAGAGTGTCTTGATGTTCTTGAATTCTGACTTTATCTTTTGGGTCGTATACCTTTATACATATGATTATTGTGGGTTTCTAGTAGATTATACCCGAGTGATTAGACATACATGTCTGATTGTTTATTGGAGGTATTTGTCAATTAAAAACTATGTTGTGGAATGTGCACATATGTTTGAGTGTTTTATTGGATGTATCTTATCGATCTAATCTGAGTTGTGATATGTGTAGATGTGTTGTGTGTAATATTTGAGGTATCTCGTTTCTTATATGATTGTTTTGAGAGTATACTCGTGTCGATTATGATTTGTTGGAAGTATTACGTTGATTATACTTTTGGCATAGGTGTACATATGTCATGTGAGTGTTGTTGAGGTGTATTGTTGATTATACCCATGTTGATATATGCACACGGGTTTGACAGGTATTGTTGGAGGTATCACACTGATTTATACCTGTGCTATGAGTGTGTTTGGTGTGTACAAATTGGAGGATTATGTCGATTATACATATGTTGTGTGTGCATGTATACCAGGTGTATGGTGGGTAGCATCATGATGATTCTACCTATGTTGAATGTAGAATGCTGAGTGTCTACATTATGTTATTGGTTGTATAACCCTGTTAACTAATTCTTCTATTAGTGGGTGACCAACCCACTAGGATGATGATAGAGTTGACTATGGATTTGATTTGTTTACTAGGTTGTTTATACCTTTGGCTGCCTACAGTGATATGTGGTTGAGTGATCTCGTGCAACCTCTAGTTGGATAGTTAGGTGCCTTGGACACTTATGGATCGTTTGTGGTGGAGCGGAGCTCCCACATATACATATTTCGGATTGCTTGTAGCGGAGCATTGCTCCCATATCTATTGCAGATACATGTTATGGATTATTGTAGTGGAGTGTTATTCCTACATATTGAGGATTTCTTGTGGTAAAGCGTTGCTCCCACATATGTGGTGTTTTCTGTGATGGAGCGTTGCTCTCACACGGGTGGATCTATTCTTGGTGATTTGTATTGTTGGTGATATATTTCAGACTTATTTTTAGGGATCTTATGGTTAGAAATGTCTGTGATATGGACATTATGTGTCATGATTTTACCATTAGGGTTTGGGGAGCCTTAGAGGTTTTCAGAGACTTGATGATTTTGGTATTCCCAAGATGTTTGGATCGGTTTCCATTGTCTTTGTTGACGGTGTTGTGATCTATTTCGGATCCACGGTGAGTTACGCACTTCATCTTTGTATAGTTCTAGAGATGCTTCGATGGAAACGTCTAGATGTGAAGATCAGTAGTGCGTATTTTAGTTGTCTTCTGTGAGATATTTGAGACACACGGACATCAGTAGGAGTATACCGTGGTTCCACAGGAGATCGAGGTTGTTACCGTTGGGAGTAGACGGAGTCTATAGAAGAGGCTTGTAACTTCCTTTGTTTGGCTCGATATTTCCGAAGATACGTTGAGGGTTTCTCTCGGATAGCTATATCACTGACACGCCTGACCTGGAAAGGCTTGAAGTTCACTTGGACTGAGGATGACAAGACCAGCTTCTAGGAGCTGAAGCGGAGACTAGTGTCGGCTCCGATTTTGAATTTTTACCTTCTGGAGAGGACGGATATGTCCTCTGCACCGACACATCTATTAAGGGTCTGAGCGCTGTTCTGATGCAGCACGATAGAGTAGTCTCCTATGCTTCTCGTCGGTTGAAGGAGCAGGAGAAGAACTGCCCTGTACATGATCTGGGCAAGTCGCCATTATTTTTGCCATGAAGATTTGGCGACATTATTTATATGGCGTTACATTTGATATTCTCACTGACCATAAGAGTCTCAAAGATCTGTTTACTTAGAAGGAACTTAATCTCTGACAGAGGAGATGGATGAAATTCCTGAAGAATTATGAGTGTACCATTAGCTATCACCCGGTAAAAGCTAATGTGGTTGCCGATGCACTTAGCCAGAAGACCAGAGGGACTTTGGCTTGCCACCGGATTTCAGTCACGGACTTGATTCAGGGTTTCTCTGAGTTAAATCTTGAGGATCAGGGACCGACAGAGCAGGGTATTCTTGTTACCATGGTTGCTCAGTCATCGATCAGGACGAAGATCCGAGAGGCCCAGGCCAGTGATCAGCATTTGCAGTTTATTGGCAGTCAGATAGCTTCCGGGCAGCAGACCGAGTTCACACGAGATGAGGAGAGTATTATATACTTCCAAGGCAGATTATGCGTACCTCAGTCTCATCCGGTCTTACAGGAGCTACTTTAGGAGGCTCATCGCTCTCGATTTACGATCCATCCAGGCGAGACCCGTATGTATCGAGACTTGAGGTGTTCCTACTGGTGGAACGACATGAAGAAAGACGTCGCGGATTTCGTAGCTAGATGTCTTGTCTGTCAGCAGGTGAAGGCTGAACACCAGAGACCTGCAGGGTTACTTCAGCGGATTCCTATTCCTGAGTGTAAGTAGGATCACATTACCATGGACTTGTGGTAGGGTTGCCGAGGACACGACGAGGCCATGACGCGATTTGGGTAATCATTGATCGATTAACCAAATCCGCACACTCGTTAGCGATCCGGAAGACTGATTTCCTGGATCGATTGGTAGATCTGTTTTACCGGGAGATCATCAGATCATGTGGTGTCCCGTTGACTATTATTTCGGATAGAGGCCCACGGTTCACGTCTTGTTTTTGACAGAGTCTGCAGCAGGCCTTGGGCACGCAGCTCTGTTTCAGTACAACTTTCTATCCGCAGACAGGTGGACAGTTAGAGCGGACTATTCAGACTTTAGAGGATCTGCTGAGGTCATGTGTTATGGATTTCGGAGGCAGTTGTGAGGACTATTTGCCGTTGGTAGAGTTTGCTTACAACAACAGCTTTCATTCGGCTATCCAGATGACACCGTTTGAGGCGTTGTATGGTAGACCTTGTCGGACACCCGTCCTCTGGGATGAGGTTGGAGAGGCCCAGTTGTTGGGACCTCATAGAGTTCAGCAGGATGCAGAGTTGGTCCGTACTATTAGACGGAGGATGTCAAAGGCATAAGACTGCCAGAAGAGTTATGCTGACCCGAGTCGGAGACTCTTAGAGTTCTCCATTTGTGACCATGTATTTCTGCGAGTTTCACCCACGAAAGGGGTGAAGAGATTTGGCCTCCGAGGTAAGCTGGCTCCGCGGTATATTGGCCCTTTCGAGATCTTGGAGAGGATCAGAGCGGTAGCTTACCGGCTAGCACTACCACCGTCCCTGACAGGCGTTCACGACGTATTCCACGTATTGATACTGAGGAGATGCGTACATGACCCGACACATGTGCTGGCAGATATTCCAGTTCCAGTTCAGCCTGACATTACTTATGAGGAGGTTACGGTACGGATTCTCGATCGAAAAGAGCGTCAGTTGCGGAACAAGACTATCCGGCTGATTAAAGTCGGATGGCAGAATCATTCAGACGAGGAGGCTACTTGGGAGCTCGAGGATACTATCCGAGCTCGATATCCCCATCTTTTCACTTGAGGTATGTGATTTTATTTACCGTTCAGCATTTATTATTGTTACCTGTTATTAGTATTTGCTGATGGTAGAAAATGAAATTTGGGGACCAAATTTTTATTAATGGGGGAGAATGTAAAATACTGAAAATAGGCGAATATTAATAAGGAAATTTTCCGGAATTTTTGGAAATATTTTAGATCTCGTACGGACGAGTTAACGGGGATAAAAATGGGCCGGAAAAGCCTGTTTAGGTTACCCCATTTAAATGAGGAAAAGTTGAATTTTTCTTAATTCTTTTCCTTTATTTAATTTTCCTTTTTTCCTTTATTTTTCGCCGGTTCCTCTATTTCTCCTCCCCGAAAACCGCCCGCGCCCTCTTCCCTTCTTCTCTCACGCCGAAGCCCTAATCTCCCTGCCCTAGCCACCCGGCGTCGCCCGACCGCCGACTACCGCAGTCTCCGCCGGCCATCCCGTGCCCTAGCCGAGCTTCCTCCTGCCGAGGCTGCGCCCTAGCATCCTCTCCCGCCACCACAGCGAGCACCGGACCCCGATCCCTAGCAGCGTCGCCGCCACTCCGACCCGACGCCACTTCGCCGGCGACGCACGGAGCAGCGCCTCACCTCTGGTGCCCCAGCATCGACCACCACAGTGTAGCGAGCCCTGACGCTGATTTCCTCTCCTCCGACACCCTCTGCCCTCGTCCAACCACGTGCCCTAGCCGGAAACCCATGACCACCATCTCTCTCCGGTGGCCACAGCTTTGCATTCCTCAGCCCTAGCCACTGCCTACTTCTTAAAGTGGTGCCGACGCCGACTTCTTCTTCTCTGTGCCACTGTTTCCCTTTGTGCTACACTGCCCTTCCAGCGCTGGATAGCAGTCTCGGGTTGCTGTGAAGTGCAGACAGTGAGTAAGGTGATCAGACCCCCAAGGTGAGCTTTGATTTGGTCTTGCATGGTTGAGCATGTACACACTGTGAATTAGACGTTTGATTTGTCTAGGTGCTGATTTGAAAGGGCCGACTTGCTAGGCAACAGTTCCACCTCGCTCCGGATAGGATTATTGGCAGCAACTTCGTCTACTGTGCTGCAACAGCGAATCTTCTCCAGCTGTGATTTGAGGTGAAAATGTGTTTTATGTATGAATTGATACGTACCTAATTTGGTTATAGGATGATACATTGATGGCGGATTCTTGTTGTAGATTGAGTTGGTTTTAAATGAATCTAATGGAACGATTAGGGTTAAGACCATTAACCTTAGTCAATGGTTAGATTTAATTTTGGGTAGGCAATTGGTTATGTTAATTAGGGTTTTCCCTGATTTAGTTCGTGGATTTTATTAAGCTATTTAAATTCAATTGAATTGTAGCTAAATAAAATATATCTATATGTTCGACACAGGACTTTGATTCGGGACGGTATCTCGACGAGTATCTTGATTACCGGATTTGACCACTTTATTTGATGCGGGTACTTTTGACTTATGTCATTTGATATACATAGTAGTGAATTTAACAAGTTGCATTAATTATGTCCTTTATTTGTTTCGGTTAGTCACTACCCAATATCTGATACATAATTGATTGATTGCTTGATTTGCATCCCATGTATACTTTATTTGTTTATACATGCTTATAGGGGGTAGTGATATACCATGCTTCACCATGTTCAGGACCTAGGTTTTTATATCTTCTGTGTACCTTTGATTCGATATGATTCGTTGACCTAGGGTGCACTTTTCTATATATATGGATTAGGTCAGGATGTTTTTATGGTTATTGCCATGCACCATTTGCATGATTGCATGCTGTGCGATAGTCCGCTCCATTATTGTTGAGCACATCACTAGTTACATGGATCTGCACACACCACCACTCATGGGTTAGTGGTCGATTCAGGCAGAGTGTGAGCAGGATTAGGCACCGTTAGTCGACTCATGGGTAGTGTGACACAACGTGTTATCCGTCAGGATTCCTCCCCGTTATCGTGGAGATGAGAGCATTGCGCTCCCCATTTATGATTTGGGGTAGAAGGATAGGTGTACTCGACGGCATCCCGTCCACTCGGTCACTCATCGGGAGTAGTGATGACAGAGTGCATATAACCCTACCCACTCGGCCTCACTATTGTGTGAGATGATCGACTGGCGTCGGGGGACCGGACGCATCATTGGCATCATACGCATGATGCATTTATTGCTGTGTTTGTGTTTGTTGCATTTATATCTGCATATTGTTTGGATACCTATGTTTGACATGCATACGAGTTTCCCTATCTCTGACTGTTTGACCTTATACTCGAGTCTGGTTAGTCAAGATACTCCTGTTATTTCAGTTTACATTTACCTTTATTACATCAGGAGACTGTACGCATGATTAGTGCTAGGTGTTATTTCCTTACTTTGTATATCAATTGTACCTGCTGAGTGTTGAACTCACCCCGCCTCCATTGTTGATATTTTCAGGTTGATGCTGTCAGGATAGAGTTCCAGTTGCTGGTCCCTGCAGACCTCGAGGATATGATTGATTTTCTTTTGGTTTCTTTTCTGTTCTAGACTGTTTTGAACTTGTTATGTTTTGGATTATTTTACTTATGGACATTGTATGGATTTTATTTTGTCGATGGATTTGGATTTGGATTTATTCTACTACAAGCCTGCCTGGACGGCAGAAGAGGCGAGTTCATCGGATTTGAGTTTTACGAGTGTAGTGGAGTAGGGTTGATTTCGAGTCAGGGTATTATCTTTCTGTTTACTTGTTATATAAATTGCGTGGAATGTGTGGTTGTATTTTTATTGTTTTTATTATTCCAGCCGCCTGTGGTTGAGGTATGTGAGGATGTAGAAAAGTTTCAGATTGTCCACCGTATAGGGGAGATGCTGCCGAAATTTTCTCGGACAGGAACTCCTCTGGGGCGTGACAGAAACTTCCGTGAGACCGGACCGATCACCCCAGGGATAGTCAATAAGATTAACTGGGATTATCATATGCTTAAGGTTATATGAAAAAATTCTTCTACCACTTGACGCTCGAGATTATTTGAAAAAAAAAATTTCATTCTAACTAATTGACGGTCAATTATAAATTAATTTGCAATCAATATATTTATATACGTAACTATACATATAATTTTCATAATTGTTAATGTTTTTTTTCACATAAAAAAATAAACACGTATCCTAATACCAACTTAAACTCCAGTTAGAAGACATCATACTTATCGTTTTTCTAATTAAGTTATAAGTGATTAGAGTGGGGTGAATCTGGAGAAATATTTCGAATGAAGTCAGACTTAAAATAAGTGATAAATTTGTACGTATTACATAATTAAATAATCACAAAATTATTTATTATTTGATAAACAATACGCCACTAATGTGATCTTATCAATGCTGTAGCTTCCTCACTGATTGGTAAGTTTGATCCTACATCCTGCTCATTTGTCGTCGTGTATATCAATTAATAATTGGTAATTGATATCAATGAGTGGGTTAAGAAACGTCAAGTGGGACCAACAAAATCTGCTTCAGAAAAAACAAAAGAATTCAGAAAGTAATGAGAAATATGTACGTGGTCTTTAGGTTCGGAATTCCATGCTTGGAGGCGAAGGGAGAGGTGAGCTGGACTGCTCCTTCGGTGATTGCGAGGTTGGCGTTAGGTATCCTCATCGTCCCAGAGTGATCGGTATCCCAGACTCTTTGCCACTTTTTGTTCTATTGTCGATGTTCTTCTCGATTGGAGTCGTAGCTTAACTACTACCATTGACGTCCACATCTCACTACAATATCGGGTTTTCCGCCATCCTTTTTATATTTTAGCTCGAAGATCGGATCTTTGGCGGTGACGGTCGATGTTGTCCGATTGGTCGGACGGCTGCTGTAAATTTTTTATGCCAGCAATCGGGGATTAAGTTCTTCTGGAGCTCCGTTCTATCGGGGCCTTCCGCTCGTTTTCAGTTTCTCAGATTCGGAAGTTGTTATTTTCCGTGGAAATATGAGCTATTGTGGCATTGATCAAGTATCTTGTTGGGGTTTGATTGAGTGCGAAAAGATCAATTTTTTTATTTTTTAGGTCAGGAATCTTTGCTCAATGTGTTTGTGCTTTTAATCTGCAAATCGGAGTAATATGTAGCTAGCTGAAGGCAAGCTTCTTTCAGAAGTTTAGTTTAGAACTGTCGAAGAAAGGACAAATTCTGCTAGAAATATTATTTTTCAGTTGAGCGAGAAAAATCAGGGTAATCGCATAAATGGACAAGCAGTTCAATAATAAGATAGTCTCATCTGGTTGCAATACTCTTCAGAAATTGGCTTCTAAACGAGATGCAGAAGATTATTCTGTTAAGGATGATAAAATTCCTTGCAAAACCCCAGTCTCTACGGAGTTTACAGTTGATGTTTTATCCCACGGAATGGTTCCCCGTCCTGTTAATGGAGTTTCCTTGATAAATTCAGCGGAGTATGTCGGTCATCGTGGATCCCTTCTTAGTTTGCAGCCATGGATTTTCAGGAAAGCAAGCTATCTAAGGGACAAGGAAATAAAGAAAGTTGCTGAAGATTGTTCTAAATTAAGTGAGCGTGAAATGGATGACTTGGTGAATAACTTACTCAGAGAGAACACCTCAAGGAGAGTTAATTTGAGTCATGCTCATGGTAGAGGTCCAAGCTGTCTGAGAAGCCAGTGTTCTTGCCGTGGGACTAGTAAACCTCTTTCTTCCATGGAGGACTATCTCCTTCCTCAACTTTACAATGAAAATTGCGAATCTGAAGAGTTTCTTTTTAGCTCAATTCCTTCTTCCACCACATCAGACATAAGACCATTTGTTACCGATGGAAGCAACATAATTAGCACATCTTGTTCTGGACCTGTGGACAACAATTTTGCTAGTGAATTAGACAACAAGACGTATGTGAAGAGTGTATCTGGGGTTCTGCCTCTTCCTAAGTTGAGGACAGCAAAAAGAAATTGCAGGGAGACACCACATGAAAAATTAGTTCATTCCAACACTATAGAACCACTGAAGTTTGGTCATCATAAAGGTATCGTTATTATCGTTTTCTCATGTCATTTTTGTAATGGCTATTTGTAGTGTAAGACTCTATCTTCTAAATTAACCGAAAATTCTAATTCTTACAAATAAACAGAAGTCCTCTATTTTTGAGTGACAATGTACAAATTTTGTCAGGCTATGGGAAGTAACCATCTATTATCCAATAATAGTTATCGGTATCATGCTATATCTGATTATAACTTATTTACAGAAACTAGGCTATTGAGGTTTCCATAATTATTTCCGGAAATTAGTAAATTTTTCATGGTTGGTTAGTTGGCCTATCTGTGTTCTTCGCCCCTTAGTTCCTTAGATTTACAAGTCTTGTTCTTGCTACTTACATCTTGGTTTTCTTGTCATAAAAATATTCTCCTTTATATGTTTTGGTAGCAAATTATGCCTTAAGTATGGAAGTGTATAGGAGCCCTACCGCCTTCATATTTGTCATGATTGGCCTAAATCATGGGGTGGCAGTTACAAGGAGTTGAGTTAGACCCAAATAATTGGGGGCAATTAAATGAATCTTATTCTTTGATTGAACTCTTTGCTAGATTATATCACTAACAAAATTCTCTCTCTTAAATCATTTTTAGTTACATTAATAATTGAATTTACTTCAGTACTCTCGCTACCCTAGACACCTTCAACTGTATTTGATTTAATTGGAGGTGTTTATTTAGTATTACAATTGTATAGGTTTACTGCAATGTTTTCGATGCCCACTGTCTGGTTATTCAACTATCAAATATGGACGATAAATTTGGTTAATTGTCTCATATCTTCTTACTTATCGATTCCTATATATAAATATATATTTATATTCTGCTCTTTGTTGATCAGCACATCTTTTGTTTCTAGACAAAGTTGATGCACTACATATCTTCTCTGTTGGAGTTAGCCTTGGACTCTTGTCAACTATACTGTCAAACAGAAAAGAAATAGATCATTTAAACACCATGTTGAAGAGTTCAGAAAACTTGGTTCAAGATTTGCAAGAGGAACTGGATGCTCTAACTGTAAAAGAGTTGGCTAATGAAGTCCAGAAACCTAGTGGCATGGTTCTCAACTTGGAACCAGTTGTAATGGATGACAATGATCAGATATTCTTGCCTATGGAAGAGTCGAGGAGTGAAATAGAAGCAGAGCTTGAAATTGAGCTGGAGAAATTAGAAATGGGCGTGAATTCTTCTGTCTTTAGCGCAAAAATGTTGGTGCTTGATGAGGTAAGGCCGATGTTCTTTGCTTCATTAACTGTATATATTGGAAACCAAACATTTTATATAGAACCTACAGTTTGTCATGGTGATTTGTATTTTATGTAAATATGGTTCATCACAATCAATGAAATTCACTAAGTCCCTGACCAACACCTTTTTCATTTAACTCATTATTTATTACAATTAACTCAATACTATCAATTCTACCAATTCATTTTATATGATCTGCTTTTGGTAATTGTATGCTTTTGCGTTTCATCTATGCTCTTGTGCTATTCTTTCTTAGACCTTGCTAGTTCTCTAAGGCTGAAATTTTTTATTTCAGCTTGATCTGGAACTAATAACAGATGAGATAGTTGGAGGAGAACTAAAAACTGGTAGATTCTTTAATGACCAGTCTACTAATCTGAGTGACTGCACAAGCTCCACAGACCGCCCATTCAAAGCCAATTATTCAGTTTCACCGCGAGAGCTTAGCTTACGTCTGCACGAAGTGATCCAACTCAGGCTACAAGAACGGATTGAAGAGCTAGAAAGAGAACTTCAGCAAACGCAGAAGCAACTCCAGTTGGTGGAATCAGATTGTCTTGCCTCTCAAAGAGGTTTATCCAGCAGTGATGTGGGGTCTTCCTCAAATATGAATAGCCCAATTGGCACTGCAGGAATAATTTCGTTAGCTAAGCCAGTTTGCTTGAACCTCAATGGAGAATCACTGGAGGCATACGATGAAGTTTACAGAGATTTCTCAAGGGTGGCAAACATGGAAGAGAACCGGCCATTGACAACTAACTCAAAAGACCATATTGAATATTACTTTCACTCATCTGATGCGAATTTGATATGGGAAAGGGAGGGGTTGAGATCATTTGGGGAGGAACCATTGTGGGATCAGAAGTTGAAGGACAAGGGATTGTTAGCTACTCATGAGGTTCATGCACTGGATGAAGGTGATTATGTTTACGACGAAGAGATGAGGACATTAATCACACGGATATTGGAGAAAACAAGACAGGGATCACCTATTGTACAAGATGTTCAAAGAATGCTGTTTGCGTTGAATGATTAAACTGGAGGAAAAATTGCTCGAGGGCTGAGTTTTGGGTATGACTCATCCATCCTCATCAATCTGACTCTCTTTTTTCAACATCCTAAATCCATGCTGGTACAGCTTGTTCTAATGTATTCTAGCAGCAGCAGCCGCCGCCGCCGCCGCCGCTTCATTTCCCAATCATTTGTGATTTCCAGTCTGCCATGATCCAAATTTCTCCATCACCACTCAATTAGTGACAAAGTAAATGGCCAACAAGAACCAACTCTTAAATTGGGTCAATCTCCACCTCACTTGCAGCATGGTTTTCACTGCTTGTATAAATGCCTGAACCACATTCTCCCTGAGCATAAACTGCTCATCTCTTCTCTCCACTTGATGCAATTAGAGGGATCGTTTGAAGAGGTGCCAATACTCCTGCATTGTGGTAAAAGGCGAAACACTCTCTCCCCCAGTGTCTCCGTCGTACCTGTCCCAAGGCTATCACGAGGGAGATAAATCGTAACATCCGAGCGAGCATGTGACGGACAGGGTGTAATACGGGGATAGGGGATTTATTCTCCAGCTGCTCCGAGGATCGACCCTACGACCTCATTGTGGCAACACCCGTCACATACCAACTCGGATGACCCGCAGCTCGCCAGTACTCTTGCATGAATCTACCACAGATCGTTCCTGTTCCTCTTCAAGATCAAATGCTGAAGACAAGGGGAAATCATAAGGTTGACATCTCGTCAGAGTGGTCCGACGAGGCTCAAGTTTCACTGGACGTAAATACTAAAATGCAGACGAAAAGGGGCATAAATTTTAAGAGAGGCAAAGTTTGATGGTTAAGGATGACAAACATTAGTTAGTCATGACAACTAACTGTTACTAATCAATTAGTCATTAGGGTCAATCGAATACTTTGGTTTTGTCATCTTTGACAGACCAACTAAATATATCGAGTCATCATAATATAATCCAAAATGATCAAATTAACCCTATTTAATTGGTAAAGCTAATCAAGTAAACCTAAATTGGTCTGCCAAAAATGATTAAACTATATTCAAATGACCAGGAGGATGAGAGAAAATCTAATTGGCTTGCTTAACCTACCTAGCTCACACAATCAAGTTAAGTCATCATCAAGTTGATTCCATCAATTTAGACAAGTCGACCAACTGACCGAGTCAACATGAATCGATCCTTCCAGCATCCCCACTCTTGTGAGCTCAATCTCAAAACAAACCAAGAAAGTGTGTTTGACAAGAAAATCCAGCCCTAAGATGATTTGAATTTTCACTACAATAACAAATAAACTGACAAAGCATTAGCAAAATAACATCAACGTAACAAAACGAAATCAAGAAAAAGGCAATTTCATAAGTATCAACTTTCATTTCACAACTATAACTGGATGACAAGTCATTATAGATACTGATGATATACAAAAAAAAAAATGTGAGATTTTCATCTACAGTTGACCATTTTTCCTATTGTAGAAAAAAAAAACACATTAGATATGCATATCATCCATGTACTGGATGTACAACTACAACATGAAGAGGAACACTACAACACGGAGCTGATCCATCAACAATTCACGAACGGCGTTCATCGTGGTTGAAGATCAAGTAAAAAAAAAAGGAGAATAATCATGTGGTCATTATCTGAAACCATAAGCTGAACAAATGCTGAGGTTATTGTTCCTTAGCCTTCTAAAGAATCTCAATATCCAAATGATATTTAGCCTCTCTTCCCTCAGGTGCATAGCTGCTCCTTATCAGAAGTGATTGTTGTCTTCCTTCCCATGAGGTTTGGGCAATGCACAGTATTGAAAATTTCCAGCGCTGTGCTGCACTTCAATCTGATGATTTGCTGAAGAGCCAGGTCGAACCTGCACAACCTGCACAACGTAGGTTGACTGGGACTTGGATAAACTAGGGAAAACCTCAGCAGTGGAACGAGCTGAAAGACGGGAGGCAGTTGATTCAGGAAATTCAAGATGAGAATGATTGTTCTCACTGTGAATACAAGTAACATCAGTGTCATTTTCTGCAAGATAAAATGAAGATACACTTCAAACTTTCCTGATTTTTCACAAGAAGCATACCCATTGAAGACTTGTTTCCTTTTCACGCATGGTTCGCTATTGGATTTGCCTTGATCTTTTGGACTTGTAGAGTTCTGTTAAGATAGACATTATGGAGTATTAAAAACAAAAATTGCAGGTAGAACAATTCATCAGAAAAATAAGGAAATCTGGGGCTCACGAGTTTAATCCCAGCAAAAGCATGGAGAGATCCATGAAGATTGTAGTGGTTGGCATTTCGTAGAAAGGGATGCTCAAGCAACATATTAGCAGTTGGCCTCTCTGCAGGATTCCTATGAAAGCAACGCTGGAGGAAATTCTTGCCCTCACTAGACAATGTTTCCGGTATTGGTGGGTCTTTCTGGAGGACTCTAAACATAGCTTGGGGCTGTAATCATTCCAAGCAAAAATAATCATGACCAAAGGATAAAAGAAAATACATCTACAAGAAACACAGAGGTTACCACTTCAAATTTACCTGGTAAGCTTTAAATATCTATTTGGCAATCTCATCGTTTTATGTTTATTTATTTGGCAATCATAATAAAAAAACAACAGAGCATTTGATCAAACAGCCACTAGCCACCAAAGGTAACAGACACATACACTATCTAAAGAGCAATCTACAATGATTTAAGACCAAATTTTATCCATTTGATCTTCCAATTAAAATCCTTTGCTAGAAACAAAGTACTAGACCACTAAACTAAATTAGGGTTTGTTTCTTTACTAGTCACAGAATTGGAAAAAAGAATGTAAGCATATGAAGTTAGATAGTAGCAACATGGACAACAATGCCACAGGTGACAACAAGTTGAAATCATAAGCATACAAACCCCTTCTAGATCACTCCATGGATGCTTCCCTGTGAACATCTCAATGATGGTACAACCCAAACTCCAAATGTCAACAGCAAGATCATATCCAATTTCTTTATTCATAGTAGCCTGCAACATCTGCAACAAAAAATAGGTTCAAGGTTCAGAAGAGTTACCTATGAGAAAAATTTCTTTAATCATCAAAATATAAACGCACTTTTGAGTTTAAAAAAAGAACAATCTTCTTGGTTTGGGTTTAGATGCAGCCAAGTGAATATTAACTGAAGAGTAAATTAGATGAGCTACAATTTATGCAACTTGCGCATATTCTAGGAAACATACGCTTCAACTGACAGCTGGTTTCTAACTACAAAAGAAAACGTAGATTTATTCTTAGAATATTTGGGGTAAATCTGAAAATGGCATGCTCTCCTTCCCGCAGAATTCATGTGCTATCCACTCTCTTGCTTCTGCTAGTGATGCTGCTTCATATAATGGAGGCCAATGCCTTACAATAGCTGCTTCATCTTCCCATGTATTTTTGCTCCAATGGAAAGCCATCACAAAAAGGGTATTAATGTTTCTGATGGAGCCAACACCATAGTCAATCCAGGTAGAATGCTTTTGCCTCAAATTACAAAGTTCAGGAGCTTTGACCAAATATAGCAAAACAAAAACTTAAGTACTTATCCTGTTCAGCTATACCAATCTGTCAAAGGTGCAAATCATGTCAGTATGATACAGATTTTGACAGAATACATTCATTTTCTACAGTCAAACAGAGAACTTTGTTTGAGTCACCACACACAAAAAAATAATTATTAAAGAACGTGAGCAATTGAAAGAATTTATGCAGGAGAAGCTGAAACTATGTAGAAGCAAAGAATGAATTATGCTTGAGAGATAAAAGAGATATACCTCCGGAGCCATCCAAAATGGTGAACCCTTCAATGAAAGAGCAGGTGCTGCTCCACTTAACTGATTAAAGAAAAAAAATACAAATTACTAACATTAGTCAATGTAGCACTTGGCAAGTGGCAACTCGTTGGTTCTATAATGTATTTAATAAATCAGGACTGAAATTTGAATTGCAGTTTGGTCCAACAGAGGCTAACACTACCATTAAATTCTTTCATTTTTCCCCAAATTTGGATTTTATCTTGGGTAGGTCAAATTATAACCTTATTCTTTGGGGTTCACCTCTTAGTCACTGAAAGGATGAAGATATAAGATTAATATGTACCTTCAAAGACTGCTAGTTAACTCTGAATTGGGAATGAAATAGTTTCTTCATGCAATGTGGTCCAACGCTCCCATTATGGCATCAGTTAACATCAAATAAATTTGGATGCTCTTAATCATATGCCACTTTCTGTTGCCATTTTAGAAATTTTCTTGTTATCTTTGTTTTCTCAGCTCACACAAATTCTTGATATTCTACTCTGTAGCCCCGAGATTATAGCATTTATATGGTTTCAATTTTGCACTTACAAGAGCATTCCACAACAAGACTTTGTTAGGAAGCTGATAAGGGTAAATAGTCAAAAAAAAAACAGCAGAGTAATCTAGATTAGGTTTTCCTTCTCTCCATACTTTAAAATATTTTTGGATGATTGTTATCATGTTTAAGGTATTTGTTTTAGAATGTTATTTAGTGCTAAAAGCTTACTTATAAAAATGTAATAAATTGGACAACTTTTACAATCTCACTACACTTTTTTGTTACATCTTTTAGCTTCCATGTTTAGGTTATTAACGTTTGTCTTCCATAATTCCAAAGTCAGATTTGAGAATAGATTTGAGTCGACTAAAAATTGGATTGATTCCTGAGCTAGTTGAACAACTGGTAATAAGTTTACCTGATCAATTAGCCTATTCAGGCTGACATCCATAACATCATAAACAGGATTGGAAATTTAAATTTAAATTTAAAAGCACAAGCATAAGATTAAAAATGTAGATAGACGAAGCCTAAGTTCTGGTTCTAAGCATCTAGTCTAAATTGATGATATGAACACCATCATAGTTCATATTGCACTATTCTACTTTCTATTTGGACTACTTAAGCAATAAGCACATTCAACTGTGTCATAGTTTCAGCAGATTCGACAGAAAATTATACCAGAGGAAGAATATTCAACATTTTTCCAATCACTATCCGGCAATCTGCAGTTAGTGTTACCCCTGACAAAAATGACAAGTTGTACAATGACAATTGACTGGAACAATAATCCAAAAACATATTTACTACCATGACGCCAGATAATCTGTCCTCCAAAAAGCACAGAGTATAGATTTTAAAGTATAAAGCACATATCAGAAAGAACTATAAATCTTGGTGTACAAATTATAGGCTTACGTGTTTTGCCATCCCAAAATCAGCAAGCTTAACAACACCATTCACATCAACGAGTAAATTTGCCCCTTTGATATCTCTGTGGGAATGAACTAGAGTCACATGTCTAAGTACTGTATGCTTTCCACGAATAAATATGGCATACATTAAAGGTTTTCCTTTTAGCAATTATACACTGCAAAGTTACTACCAGAATATAGATCAAGGAGTTTAATTTGTATTAATAAATTGAAATACAAAAAACATCAAACTTGTGGCTGTCTTTGGCCGGAAAAAGGAACAGACAGTGGCTTCTGTTTTCAAAGCCAAAATTTGTGCCTTAATAATAATAGAAGGTTCAAATTCTCCTTTTTCATGAATGCTGTCAAAAACAAACAGATGGAATGTTTCAAAAAAAAAAAATCTGTCTGATTTATATAGTAAGTTGGTTAACATTTGATTGGGATAAAAGCAAATATGATAAAATTGCACACAAGGTTGCAGCAACATGTGCATCTTCTCTCTTCAAGATGAAAGAATAGATAATCAAAAAGTTAGTCACAGTTAAATCATTCTAAGTTAATAATATCACGCTCATAGATACATGTTTTGTGAAATGATATTGTCCAAATTTTCACTGATAACAGTAGAACCACTAAGAAAATAGACCCCTGCAGGTAATCTATCCTACCAATTGTCATGATAGGCATAGGTAAAAAAGGGAATAGGATCAATCTTCTGGCCTTTGCTGGATAAGAGGGAGTCTATATATTACATGTGTTTGTTTTAGGACATGATTTTAGTTTCAAAGGAAAATAATGTATGCCCCATGAGAAAGTGACTAAGAAAGCTGAAGCATCTTAATTGCCAGACCCAACCAGGGCACAAAATAGATATAGGAGCAAGAGAAGAACATGCACAAAAAAACAAATGACTTGCACATAACGTGCCATGTTAACAGCAAAATAAAACCAGAAGCATAAAAAGGCCCCATGTAAACAGATCCATTTATTTTGAAGATTTTATGATTTCCTCAAGGCCTTAGCAAACTTTTGATTCTTCATCTAACTTAGCGATTACCTATTTAAGTTTCAGTATATGACCAAACAGATTGTTTTATAGTTCTATTGTTTATTATTGCACCTGAAGACTTATATTTTTCTTGTTTGTTAGAATAACTAGCTGAGACACTTACATCGTGGAAAAATAATTGTTAATAGTTATGAAAATTCCCTAGAGATAAGTGGTTCTGAGATATTTCTCATCATGCCTAACCTATTAGTTCAAGCCACAGAATTATTCCTGATTAATCTTGTACGTCTAAACTCTAAATAAATTCTGCAAGGAATTCCAGCTGCTTGTAGTTTCTCCACAATTAGTGCCTCTAATACCCATATCGTACTGTTTCCAAGGAAACAGAAATCAAAATCTGCAGCTCTTTCCCTGACCTCATTTATTGTTACATGTTAATCACAATAGTTCTTCTCATTCAACTTCTAACATTGTCACAGTGAACATAGAAGGCATTCTTTTGCGTGTTCTACAAGTTCAGGCATTGAGCTATAACATGAAAAACATTCTCCTTAATCTTGCTTTCTCTGTATCAGAGATTGCCAGTGTTTTCAACAAAATTGACCTCCTTCTTATTCAGTCCATCAAAATTTGCTAAAAGATCGAACTCATTGCTTGAATATCTCCTTGGGATATGCTGCAATGTATATTTTTAAGCATATTTTCTACATATGTCACGTAGAGAAGGTAAAAAAAGAAAAGAAAAAAAAATGAATATAGTAGAATAGTTTCAAAGCTCATGGCAATAAAGCTTCATGAAAAAAATCCCTTTAGAATATAGTTTATTTTGTCATCTGACAACCACATTTAAATTAACTAAATTGTGAATTTGTGAGTTGTCATACAATCTCTTGGGAGAAACAGCAAAAAAGTAGTCTTTTTTAAACAATTAAGGGTGAACAAAGTTCAACTAGAATATACTAAAGGGATTGCCAAATATATGTAATGAGATTCGCTAACATTAGAATACTGACCTGTGCATGATGTTTTTACTATGCAAGTAAATTAACCCATTCAAAATATGACGGGTAAAATTGCGCACCACTGATTCAGTCATAGCTCCACAATATTGACGAACATACTTATTAATTGAACCAGGGTGGACATACTCTAAATAAATGTACAGCTGATCCTCAATCTGCACGTTCAAAACTGAATTCCTAAATAAAGATGTGATGAGGGGAAAGTGACAGATTCAGGATAACAACAATGAAAGCTCACTGTTTCTGTCCCATAGTATTGAACGATATTAGGATGCTTAAATTGACTAAGGAACTTTATTTCCTGCAGGAAAGTGAACAAACATTAATCAATTAATATGAACTTTATTTCCTAAAGGAAAGTGAACAAACACTAATCAATTAACCACTTCCAAATAACCAATGACAAATCAAATGAAATCATCAAATTTAACTGAAAACAGTAACTTATTAGGTAAGGCAACATACAGTTGAAACTAAGCCATTAATGTCTATGGAATTGGCACTTTGCACAGATGATGGAAAAACCAATGAAAAGGTAAGATGGCTTACAAAATATTTAAGTAGATACATACACAACCTATGATATTGAGATCTAACCTGTTCCAACTGCTTCAAGCATTCAGCTGATTTGGGATCGTCAGGAATTATATTAACTTCTTTCATGGCACATAACGCACCAGTGAGTCTGTCAAAGTGTATAAATTATACTAAAAGGAAACAAGAAAAGAAAGTAAATACTAACTATAAAAGAACACAAATATGCTGTACCTGTTGGTGGCTTCATAAACATTACCAAATGTTCCACTTCCAAGTAGTTTTCCTTTCTGCCATTGATTAGTCTTGTGTAACACCTCCGCTTTTGCTGCATGCTGATGAGAAAAGGTTGGTTGTGAAGGAGGTGATGCCCCAGGAGGGAGAGGAAGTGGGTGCACTTGTACATTAGCACCACTATCATGTCGTGTAGTTGAGCTCTCTGTGAATTTCTTTGTGTGCAAGGGTGAAGGAGGTCCACTAGGATTTCTAGATTTTGAAATATTACTTTGAGTGATTGGTGGAGACATTTCAGGACTACAAATCATCTTATCCGGCGAAGCCTGCGATGGAAAAATCGTCACCAAACCCATGGTAGAGATCTTAGGTGCTGAACACACTTGAAGGCATGTACTTCCATTGCCAGAAGTCAAATAGTCTGCAGTACTCAATCTCCTAGGGCTATTTATAGGACTAGAAATAGGACTTGAAAAATCACCAATTGCAACAGTCTTTGCAGGTATCTTCAGTTTGAAGTTCATAGTGCCAGAAGAATTTGGATCTTGGAATGCTTTCCTCCGGTAGCTAATTGTTGTCTGATCTGATGGTTTGTCAACATGTCGTCCACTCTGGACATTAGTCTGGTAAGCTAACCTATTGCAGTGTAATAAATGCAACTAAACAACATTTCCTCAATAACAAAACCAAAAGAACTAAGCAATGTAAGAAAATTCTTTCCTAAACAATGAAAACATTTCTTATAACATACAAATCAAATTACACATTCAGTTATCCAATCATAAGCTGTTGAAAATGACACAAAATTGTAGTTTAAAGGTTGCAATAGTTCAAGCAGCGAAATAAATAATGTCATAAAAAAAATAGGTTAGAATCAAGGTATGTCAAATGAAACGTTAGAGTGATGTTGGCTGATGGATACCCTTAGAGCATAGTAACTTTGAGATTTTAATTTTGTACCCTTTTCACAATTCTTTGAGATTTTCTTTCTTTTTTTGATTCTACATTCCAACAACATATACCAATAGGTCTGGCTACCATTAATTCTCGATACTGCTTGAATGATTTTTATCAGCAAGGTCTAAAACAAAGCTTATTAACCAAGAGTATCAAGGGTGATTAATTGCTTCTTGTAGTCTCCGAGGAGTCAATGGAAGCATTAGATTTTTAAGACAGGAACGTTTAAGGAGAGAAATCCTACCATTATAATGTAATTTATCTCCAAACTTATAAGTAAAACTCGAAATATATAGAGTAAAATGTTTATACTGAAGATTGATGTATTTTTGTCAGAAATCATAGGAAGGGAGATTCCAATACGCCATATACAAGCAGTTAGTGATCATTCGCTTTCAAGTCTCAGCAATTCACTACTAGTACACTTAGATTCTAAAATAACTTTCTTTTCCTAAAAAAAATATTTTAAATAACATGAAGAACTGGTAAATCTATTTTATTTCAAGATCATACTTCTGTACACCAAAAAGAATAATGAACAATTGTTTTAATACCATATTTAACATAATAATATCCTGACTCTAAGATAAATTCCCCAGCATGTACTTGCATACAGATAGCACAGTCATGATACGTTAACATTCTCACAATCATAACGACCAAAGTTATTACAGAAAATAGTAAAACTGAAACAAATTTAGGATAAATATATAGGACTAGTTATTTATTATATCACATTTAAGTAAGAGTAAGCAAGAAAAACAAACATTTATTCTCCTCAAGCAACTCGCACTTATTGAAAAACATGGGTAGATGTTTACATATTACACCAAACGAAAGAAGAAATAAGCAGCAGGCATCATAAGAAGCAATATTCCATCTAACATCAATGCTAACAACCTCAACAATTTTAGAGAATGCAAATTGTTTCGTTCAGAAGGCTTCACGTAAATGTTTTTCCTTTTTTGAACCATCAGGACTAGAAAAAGATTTCATATAAAGATAAATAATTTGCGGGGTAAAAGGACAAAATTGAGGTCCAAGGATTCCTCAATTACACATGAAGCACAGATATTAAGACGGAGCGGAAAAACATCATACCTTCCTACAACATATTCAACGGCAGAGGGCTCGGCCACCGTGACATTCCCCTGATCCGCTTCCACGCTGTCAGAAGTCACCAGCGGCGAGGGCAGAGGGCGTCCCACAGAATTCTGCGGAGAAAACACCAACCCTTGCTCCGTGGCCGAATGTCGATGCAACGAGACCGAAGGAAGGGGGAGCGGGTGTGGTAATAGCATGGACGAGGAAGCGGACCGGGAGGGTACGGCGTTATTGTTGCTGGCGGCGCGCGATACCGGTGTGGAACTCGATAATGCGGACGAGCGATCCTCGAGGGGCAAGGCCTCAACTTCGAGGTCGGTAAGGTGGCGGAGCTTGCGCTGGCTAGCGAGCCGAGGCTGGCTGTCCCGGCGAATCCAAGAAAAGAGGCGGGAGTCCTTGGACCGTCGCTGGCTCGGTGGGGCGGGGGAAGAAGACGACGATGAGGCGGAGGAAGGGGAGGAAGAGAGGATATGATTGGCGCTTACGTTGCTCTTCCACCAGGGCATGACGAGGACGAAGGATCACATAGGTTGTTAGAGAGCAGGGTTAGGATAGCACAGAGAAGGAGGGGGAAACCCTAAACCTAGACCTCGCCCGTTTGAATAGGAAGAGGCGGTGACGGTGGCGGAAATCGTCGACGAGGAAGAAGTAAAAAATGAGCGGACGGTGCGGAAGCACGACGAGCCCCATCTCTCTCGGGGACGGGACGGACGCGCCTTCGAAGAGACGAGTCGTTACATACCCTTTCGCTTTTCCCGTCTCACCTAATTTTTTACCCTTATTCTCGTTTCCCTTATGTGTTTTTTTTTTAAAGTTTTATTTTTTTTATTGATTTTTCTTTTTTTATTAATCAATTTTTTATCAAAATTTTTAATCAGTTTTATTTTTTAATAATTTTTTAGTATATATTTATAATCTTTTATTTTTTTTAAATTTATAAAATTTAAAAAATATATAAAAAGATGGATCAAAATTATATATATATATATATATATATATAAACAACTAACAAAAATACTAACAATTAATAGTATTTTATATATATATCTTACTTCTTACTATTTTATTAAAAATCTCACTCCTTTACTAACTAACTTTTGGTGAAGCCTAAAATGAATTTACGTTAATATCCTTTTTTCTATTCACACTAAAAATAATTCTAACGTTTATTAGTAATTCCACAAGCGAAACAATCAGTGATCTAGAGTTCGAGACTCAGCTGCGGCATATTATTATGAATTTTTCTCATCATTAATTTTCTCTGGTTGTTTTATATAAAAAAATATAATTCTTTTTTGTAAAATACCAGAAAATAGGCGAATATTAATAAGGGATTTTTCCGGAATTTTTGGAAATTTTTCGGGAATTTTTCGGAGCTAGTACGGACAAGTTAACGGGGATAAAAATGGGGCACGGAAAAGCCTGTTTAGGCTACCCTATTTAAGCGAGGAAAAGTTGATTTTCCTTTTCCTTTTTATTTTTTTTTATTTTATTTTTTTATTCTCTTTTTCTCCTTCCTTTTCCTTTCCTCCTCGCGTGCCAGAGCCTCACCCGACGTTGCCGATTTGCCCTAACCGCAGGCGGCTGTTTTCCCTTCTCCTTCTCCACCTCGCGGCGACTCCTTGCATCGCCTTGCCTCTTCCTTTGCTGTCGCCGAAGGTGTGCCCTTGCCGGATCCCTCTGCCGAAGCTTCTTCCTCTCCCTCTCACTCTCACGGCGAGGAGCACCTCTCCCCTCTACTGATCTATGGTTCTTCTCCGATTGATGACGCCGTCGGTTATCGCCGGAGCTGTAGAGCCCCTCTATCGAGGAGGTCATGCCCTAGCCCCTCTGCTGTGATTTGGCAGCACAACTGCCACTTTCCTTCCGTGCCCTAGTCTTGTGTACACACTGCTTTCCACTCGATCGCTGTGGAAACAACTGCTGCCGTCACCAGAAGGGAGGAGTTGCCGAAGGAAATTGGGGATCTGTTACTGACCTCATCCCTCTGTCCTTGCTCATACTCACGGAGCTAAGCTTCCCTCAAGCACCTTGCGGCCGGGTTTGAGGTGATCACCAGCCTTGACTACTGATTTAGGTAAGTGGATGTGGAATGGTTGGTTTGTGTACCTGGTTGAGTGTGGGATCGCTAATTTAGAGTATATGGTTTGGTGGACAGCAACTTCACCAGTTTCAGCTACTGTTGCTTGCTGTCATCATCGGAGAAGAAGGTCAGGTAAGGATCCTTTTAACTACAACAGTAATGTAGATGTAGATTTTGGTATATTACTATAAGGATTCCTAATTAGTGGAATTATGTTTATGTTGATTAGGGTTCTCCCTAAGTAGGTTGGGCATTTTCTTTAGCTATTTAATTCATTTGAATTTAGCTAAATAAAACTATACATGTACGATTATTACAGGATTCAGATTCAGAACGAGCACATCGACGTAGAGGTTGATTAGCTCGATCTACATTGGAGGCGGGTACCTCTTGACTTATCTTTTATGATATTGTCATTGGATATGCATAGTATTTTATAACTACAAGCAATGAATATGTTTGCCTTTGGTATGTCACTGTTTGATATCCATAGCATGTTAGATTTGTCACCTGTGAAGCATCCGTACTTATATCTCGTGATTTGTTGCCATGAGTACCTTATTGCCATGAGTATCTTAGTTTCTAGAGTGACATACCATGCTTTACTGAGGTTAGGGTTAGACTCTGGATTTTTGTTTCTGACATGTATATCCAAATTATCTGATACTTAGGTTTTTATGCCATGCTTGGATTGTGTATTTCTATTTGTATATCATATATGATTCGTGTACCTAGATCTTGTGGCTTTGATCTGTGTATATTATAGGTACATATGCTATGGAAGGAGGATATGTTTAGGATCTAGGTTGTTATACCATAGAGGACCAGTATACCCTAGATCCGTGGATTTGACATACTGATACTGTGGTACCCATATTATGTATATATGGATTTTTCTTTATGCTGATCAGGACATTCCATACTTATTATGTTCAGGACATAGGTTTTTGATATTCTATCTGACCTGTGTACTCTAGATCTTGGTATGTGACCATCGATTTTACCGTACTCATTTTATACATATGGATATGGTTATGTTGATCAGTTTATGACCATGCTTAGTGTCATGCATCATGATTGCATGCTGCGCGATTGTCGGCTCTACTATGGTTGAGCACATCGCCAGTTACATGTACTGCACACACCACCACTCATGGATTAGTGGTATATCAGACAGGTGTGTGGCGGTTCTGCTGTTTGGCTCCGTTGGTCTGAGGACTCAGCGTGGTAGCCGGCAGTCAGTTCCGCTCTGTTTGGCTCCGCTGGCATTTAGTGTAGCGGCGTAGGCAGACGGTGGACTCTGTTGGCTCCGTTGGTCGGTGACTCAGCGTGGTAGAGATACCTCCCGTCATCGTGTCTGGGAGATGAGCATTGAGCTCCCCATTTATGATTTGGGGTCACGGGACAGGAGTACTACAGCATTCCGTCCACTCGGTCACTCATCGGGAGTAGTGACGACAGAGTGTACGACCTACCCCCTCGGTCTCACCATTTGTGTGTGAGATGGCTGCCGGGGTGACCAGGACGCATCATTAGCATCATATGCATTGATGCATTTATATTTTATGATTGTGTTTGTGTGTTTGCTGCATTTGGTTGGATACATACTTTGACCTGCATACAAGATTATTGACACTTCGGTTTGTGACCCTTTTGCGGATAGGAGTTCTGGTGAGTCTGACTTCCTCGTTACCTTTCAGTTTTGCGTATTCCCTATATATGATTAGGAAGCTGTATTCCATGTTTGTTGTTGTTAGATATATCTTACTACTCATGTCCATTGGTATTCGCTGAGTTGTTGAACTCACCCCCGTTGATACTATTTTTTTTTCAGGTACCAGGTTGGTTTTGGTGTCGCTTGGAATATCCTGTCTGCTGGTCCCCACGTCACATCAGAAGACTTATCAGTTTCACGTATGTTTTGTTTGTTTATGTATCAGTTTGTTTAGCTCTATACTCCGGTTTTGTTTTTTGAGTGTTGATGTTGTTATGTGGTATTTTGTATTTGTTGTTGGTTGTGTAAGCCTAGCCGGCTAGCAGTTTTGTGTTTGGTTTGTATATGGTTTCTGTCGTTTTCCGTTGTGTTTTGATTTTGGTACAGCCGAGTGGGCTGCTTTACTTATAACTGCGTGGTTGTGTTTTTATTGTATCAGCCGAGTAGGTGAGATCATTAACTGCGTGGTTGTGTGTATATTCCAGCCGCTGTGGCTGATGTATATTGTGTATGTAGAAAGTTTTGGATTGTCAGGTGCTGCCGAAATTTCTTCGGACAGGGACTCCTCTGGGGCGTGACAATTTAGTGGTATCAGAGCCAAGTTATACGATACTTGCTATGTGTTCTGGATTTTTGAGATTTATCTGATACCAATTTATTTGGTATCAGAGATCGGCTTACGAGTTTTATTTCTCGTGTTTCGGATTTCATGTTTTAGTCTTCTCGATGTGACTTTTTGGATTTTGGGACTTGGCAGAAGCAGGACATCTCCAAGCTATAGGAGGTATGTTGGTATATGTTATCCTACCTTTTTGATTAGTTTATGCCCTGTTCATTATTACAGTCTATGACATGTATTAGCACTCTTTACTAGTACCTGTCTGGTTGTTGTAGCATATATTATATATGAGGGGTTAGCCACTGACGATGATCGACCTTAATAGAGATTGAGGGATTACAGTTTCTGGCGATTTTCCATATCATACACTAGTAGTTTTAGTTTCTGTTATTATTAGTTGGATAACGGATTGAGGTACATACCAGTCTCTGCTATTATTAGTTGGGTAATGGATAGTATCTATATCTTTATGTTGACCTAGCCAGTGGTGTACCATTTTATTTTAGTAAATTTCATCAGTAAATATTTATTTACTCATGTTAGATCGGTCAGTAGAAGACTGATTTACGTTTGTCGATTTGAGTTGTCATGGATCGATATACCTTTATGATTGTGGAGGATCATTTATGGGTTACTTGTGCTTAGTTATGTATCTATAGCACATTTAAGTACATGACTTGTACTGACGTGGAAAGGACTGAAATAATAGTATATCATTGTCGGCTCGACCAGGTATAGAGGATTGATGTATCCTATTCCATGGGTACTTTAATTTTAGACTGCATGTACCTAATTGGATAACTTAGAAGATGGCATAGGGTTTGTGTGGTAGATTGGATTAAATATGCTGATTATGCATAACTATGAAGTGTACATATGATTGTTATGAGTTGAAGGAGTTCTATGATGGATAGTTCATTTGCTGATAGTGTGAGTATTCACATTTAGATATGGTTATTGTAGGTTTCTTGTGGATTATAGCTATGTAGTTAGCTGTACGTGTCTGATTTACATACTGGATGTATCTTATCGATTTAAATCTGTGACGTGATATGTGCACTTGTGTTTGGTGTAGTATTTGAGGTATTTTGTTGATTATATATGATTAGTGAGTGCACTCGGGTCTATCTTGATCTGTTGGAAGTATTATGTTGATCATACTCAAGGTGTATGTATATATGGGGTGAGTATTATTGGAGGTATATTGTCGATTATACCTACGTTGATTTAAGCACACGTGTACGGTATGTATTGTTGGAGATATCACGATGGTTTATACCTTTGTTATGAGTATGTTTGGTGTATACAAAATGGAGGATTATGTCGATCATACATATGTTGTGTGTGCACGTGTGCCGGGTGTATGGTTGGTAGCATCATGATGATTCTACCTATGTTAAATGTAGAATATTAAATGTCTACATTATGATATTAGTTGTTTTACCCTGTCAACTAATTTTCTCATTAGTGGGTGACCGACCCACTAGGAGGATGATAGAGTTGACTATGGATTTGATTTGCTTACTGGGTGGTTATACCCTAGGCTACCCACATTGATCTGTGGTAGAGAGATCTCGTGCAGTCTCTAGTATGATAGTTAGGTGCCTTGGACATTTATGTATTGTTTGTGGTGGAGCGTAGCTCCCACATATTTTTTTTTGTTTGTTTGTGGTAGAGCGTAGCTCCCACATATTTTAGATGGTTGTGGTGGAGCGTAGCTCCCACATATTCCGGATTATTTGTGGTAGAGCGTTGCTCCCACATATGTAGTATTTCGTGTGATGGAGCATTGCTCTCACACTGGAGGAGCTATTCTTTGGTGATTATATATCGTTGGTGATTAGATCTGTTTATTGTTGTGGATCTTATGGTTAGGAATGTCTGTGATACGGACATTATGTGTCTTGGTTTTACCATTCGTGCTTGCGGTGCCCTAGATGTTATCATGGACTCGATGATATGGGTATTCCTAGGATGTTTAGATTGGTTTCCATTGTCTTTGTTGACGATGTGGTGATCTATTTCGGATCCGAGGTGAGTCACGTGCACCACCTTTGCATAGATCTAGAGATGATTCGACGAGAATATCTATATGTGATTATCAGTAGTGCTGATTTGGATTGTCTTATGTGATGATGTTTGGGACACACGGTCACCAGTAGGAGTGTACCGTGGTTCCACAGGAGATAGAGGTTGTTACCGTTGGGAGCAGCCGAAATCAGTGCAGGAGATCTGTAGTCCTTGGGACTGGCAGGATATTATAGACCTTTCATCGAGGGTTTCTTTCGCATAGTTATGCTACTTACACGCCTGACCAGGAAAGGCGTGAAGTTCACTTGGACTGAGGATTGCAAGACCAACTTCTAGGAGCTAAAGCTGAGACCAGTGCCGGCTCCGATTTTGGTTTTACCTTCGGGAGAGGACGGATATGTCCTCTACACCGACGCATCTACTCAGGGTTTGAGCGCTGTTCTGATGCAGCACGATAGAGTAGTCTCCTATGCTTCTCGGCAGTTGAAGGAGCATGAGGAGAACTACCCAGTACATAACTTGTGGCTGACCGCCATTATTTTTCCTTGAAGATTTGGCAGCAGCATCTGTTCGGTATTACATTTGAGATTCACACTGGTCATAAGAGTCTCAAATAGTTGTTCACTTAGAAAGAAACTTAATCTCTGACTGAAGAGAAGGATGAAATTCTTGAAAGATTACGAATTGTACCATTAGCTATCACCCAGAGAGAGCTAATGTGGTTGCCGATGCACTTAGCCGGAAGTATAGAGGGACTGTAGCTTACCACCGAGTTGTGGTCACAGACTTGATTCAGGGTTTCTCCGAGTTAGACCTTGAGGAGCAGGGACAGACAGAATAGAGTATTCTTGTTACCATGGTTGCTTAGTCGTCGATCAGGACGAGGATCCGAGAGCCCTATGCTGCTGATCAGTATTGGCAGTTTATTTGCAACCAGATAGCTTCCGGGTAGCAGACCGAGTTTACACGAGACGAGAAGGGTGATTTACACTTCCGAGGCAGATTATGCGTACTTCAGTCTTATCCGGCCTTATAGGAGTTACTTCCGGAGGCTCATCGCTCATGAGTTGCTGTCCACCCAGGCGGTACCCGTGTGTACCAAGATTGAGGTGTTTCTATTGGTGGAACGACATGAAGGAAGACATCGCGGATTTTGTAGCTAGATGTCTTGTCTGTCAACAAGTGAAGGCAGAGCATCAGAGATCTGTCGGATTACTTCAGCAGATTTCTATTCCTGAGTGGAAATGAGAATAGATTACTATGGACTTTGTGGTAGATTTGTCGAGGACACGACGAGGCCATGACGCGATTTGGGTAATCGTTGATCGATTAACCAAATCCGCGCACTCGTTAGCGATCCGGAAGACTGATTTCCTGAATCGATTGGTAGATCTGTTTTGCCGGGAGATCATCAGATCATGTGATGTTTCGTTGACTATTATTCGGATAGAGACCCCGGATCACGTCTCGTTTTTGACAGAGTCTGCAGCAGGCTTTGGGCACGCAGCTTTGTTTCAGTACGGTTTTCCATCCTCAGACAGATGGATAGTCACAGCGGACCATTCAGACTCTAGAGGACTTGCTGAAGTATTGTGTATTGGATTTTGAAGGCAGTTGGGAGGACCATTTGTCATTGGTAGAATTCGCCTACAACAACGATTTGCGTTCGGCTATCCGGATGCGACCGTTTGAAGCGTTGTATGGTAGACCTTGTCGGACACCCACCCTCTAGATGAGGTTGGGGAGGCCCAGTTGTTGGGACCTCATAGAGCTCAGCATGACGCAGAGTTGGTCCGTACTATCAGACGGAGAATGTTAGAGGCGCAGGACTGCCAAAAGAGTTATGCTGATCGGAGACGCAGACCCTTAGCGTTCTCTATTGGCGACCATGTATTTCTGTGAGTTTCACCCACGAAAAGGGGTGAAGAGATTTGGCTTCAGAGGTAAGCTAGCTCCGCGATACATTAGACTTTTCCAGATCTTGGAGAGGATTGGAGTAGTAGCTTACTGGCTAGCACTACCACCGTCCCTAGCAGGCGTTCATGACGTATCCATGCTTGAAGATATGTAACCGACCCAACTCATGTACTGTCTGATATACCAGTTCCCTTTCAGCCTGACGTTACCTACGAGGAGATTCCGGTACAGATTCTGGACTAGAAAGAGTGTCAGCTGCGGAACAAGACAACCCGACTAGTTAAAGTCGGATGACAGCATTATTCAGACAAGGAGGCTACCTGGGAGCTCGAGGATACGATCCGAGCTTGATACCCCATCTTTTCACTTGAGGTATGTGGGTTATCTTCCGTTCAGCATTTATGCTCTATATCTGTTGTTAGTACTTGCTGATGGTAGATAACGAAATTTGGGTACCAAATTTTTATTAGTGGGGGAGAATGTAAAATACCATAAAATAGGCGAATATTAATAAGGGATTTTTTCGGAATTTTTGGAAATTTTTCGAGAATTTTTCGGAGCTAGTACGGACAAGTTAACGGGGATAAAAATGGGGCCCGGAAAAGCCTGTTTAGGCTACCCTATTTAAGCGAGGAAAAGTTGATTTTCCTTTTCCTTTTTATTTTTTTTTATTTTCTTTTCTTTATTCTCTTTTTCTCCTCCCTTTTCCTTTCCTCCTCGCGTGCCAGAGCCTCACCCGACGTTGCCGATTTGCCCTAACCGCAGGCGGCGGTTTTCCCTTCTCCTTCTCCACCTCGCGGCGACTCCTTGCATCGCCTTGCCTCTTCCTTTGCTGTCGCCGAAGGTGTGCCCTTGCCGGATCCCTCTGCCGAAGCTTCTTCCTCTCCCTCTCACTCTCACGGCGAGGAGCACCTCTCCCCTCTACCGATCTCTGGTTCTTCTCCGATTGATGACGCCGTCGGTTATCGCCGGAGCTGCAGAGCCCCTCTATCGCAGAGGTCATGCCCTAGCCCCTCTGCTGTGATTTGGCAGCACAACTGCCACTTTCCTTCCGTGCCCTAGTCTTGTGTACACACTGCTTTCCACTCGATCGCTGTGGAAACAACTGCTGCCGTCACCAGAAGGGAGGAGTTGCCGAAGGAAATTGGGGATCTGTTACTGACCTCATCCCTCTGTCCTTGCTCATACTCACGGAGCTAAGCTTCCCTCACGCACCTTGCGGCCGGGTTTGAGGTGATCACCAGCCTTGACTACTGATTTAGGTAAGTGGATGTGGAATGGTTGGTTTGTGTACCTGGTTGAGTGTGGGATCGCTAATTTAGAGTATATGGTTTGGTGGACAGCAACTTCACCAGTTTCAGCTACTGTTGCTTGCTGTCATCGTCGAAGAAGAAGGTCAGGTAAGGATCCTTTTAACTACAACAGTAATGTAGATGTAGATTTTGGTATATTACTATAAGGATTCCTAATTAGTGGAATTATGTTTATGTTGATTAGGGTTCTCCCTAAGTAGGTTGGGCATTTTCTTTAGCTATTTAATTCATTTGAATTTAGCTAAATAAAACTATACATGTACGATTATTACAGGATTCAGATTCAGAACGAGCACATCGACGTAGAGGTTGATTAGCTCGATCTACATTGGAGGCGGGTACCTCTTGACTTATCTTTTATGATATTGTCATTGGATATGCATAGTATTTTATAACTACAAGCAATGAATATGTTTGCCTTTGGTATGTCACTGTTTGATATCCATAGCATGTTAGATTTGTCACCTGTGAAGTATCCGTACTTATATCTCGTGATTTGTTGCCATGAGTACCTTATTGCCATGAGTATCTTAGTTTCTAGAGTGACATACCATGCTTTACTGAGGTTAGGGTTAGACTCTGGATTTTTGTTTCTGACATGTATATCCAAATTATCCGATACTTAGGTTTTTATGCCATGCTTGGATTGTGTATTTCTATTTGTATATCATATATGATTCGTGTACCTAGATCTTGTGGCTTTGATCTGTGTATATTATAGGTACATATGCTATGGAAGGAGGATATGTTTAGGATCTAGGTTGTTATACCATAGAGGACCAGTATACCCTAGATCCGTGGATTTGACATACTGATACTGTTACCCATATTATGTATATATGAATTTTTCTTTATGCTGATCAGGACATTCCATACTTATTATGTTCAGGACATAGGTTTTTGATATTCTATCTGACCTGTGTACTCTAGATCTTGGTATGTGACCATCGATTTTACCGTACTCATTTTATACATATGGATATGGTTATGTTGATCAGTTTATGACCATGCTTAGTGTCATGCATCATGATTGCATGCTGCGCGATTGTCGGCTCTACTATGGTTGAGCACATCGCCAGTTACATGTACTGCACACACCACCACTCATGGATTAGTGGTATATCAGACAGGTGTGTGGCGGTTCTGCTGTTTGACTCCATTGGTCTGAGAACTCAACGTGGTAGCCGGCAGTCAGTTCCGCTCTGTTTGGCTCCGCTGGCATTTAGTGTAGCAGCGTAGTAGCCGGCAGACGGTGGACTCTGTTTGGCTCCGTTGGTCAGGTGACTCGGTAGGCCGTGAGATACCTCCCGTCGTCGTGTCGGGAGATGAGAGCATTGAGCTCCCCATTTATGATTTGGGGTCACGGGACATGAGTACTCGACAACATCCGTCCACTCGGTCACTCATCGGGAGTAGTGACGACAGAGTGCATGTTGTCACCCTACCCCCTCGGTCTCACCATTTGTGTGAGATGGTGACTAGCGTCAGGGATCAAGGCATCATTAGCATCATATGCATTGATGCATTTATATTTTTATGATTGTGTTTGCTGCATTTGGTTGCTGCATTTTGGTTGGATACATACTTTTGACCTGCATACAGGATTATTGACACTTTCGGTTTGACGACCCTTTTGTCTGGATAGGAGTTCCTGGTGAGTACAGCTTCCTCAGTTACCTTTCAGTTTTGCGTATTCCCTATATATGATTAGGAAGCTGTATTCCATGTTTGTTTCTGTTAGATATATCTTACTACTCATGTCCATTGGTATTCGCTGAGTTGTTGAACTCACCCCCGTTGATACTATTTTTTTTTCAGGTACCAGGTTGGTTTTGGTGTCGCTTGGAATATCCTGTCTGCTGGTCCCCACGTCACATCAGAAGACTTATCGGTTTTACGTATGTTTTGTTTGTTTATGTATCAGTTTGTTTAGCTCTGTACTCCGGTTTTGTTTTTTGAGTGTTGATGTTGTTATGTGGTATTTTGTATTTGTTGTTGGTTGTGTAAGCCTAGCCGGCTAGCAGTTTTGTGTTTGGTTTGTATATGGTTTCTGTCGTTTTCCGTTGTGTTTTGATTTTGGTACAGCCGAGTGGGCTGCTTTACTTATAACTGCGTGGTTGTGTTTTTATTGTATCAGCCGAGTAGGCTGTATCATATAACTGCGTGGTTGTGTGTATATTCCAGCCGCCTGTGGCTGATGTATATTGTGTATGTAGACAGTTTCAGATTGTCCGCCGTACAGGGGAGGTGCTGCCGAAATTTCTTCGGACAGGGACTCCTCTGGGGCGTGACATTTTTAGTCCCACATCTTAAAATTGACAACACTATGATCAAAAAGCTTCTATAAATATTTTAGGCCGACAATGTTAAAAAAAATATACTTTTTTTACTAAGATAAGTATAATATTAAATTAAATTAACTTTTTTCATAGGGAAGTCGTAAGGGTGACACTCGAAAAGACCTAAATAATTCAAATTTTCAAAAGTTAGGTACTTTACCCTAATGACTCTACTTTAGTATTTTAATGCTAAAATACTTTAATTAATATAATTTCATTATAAATGGTCAATGTGATTTCAATTATTATATTACACACGCGACGCGTGTGCACAATCACTAGTATATATATATATATATATATATATATATATATATATATATATATATATATATATATATATATATATATATATATATATATATATACTATAAAAAATACTAACAATTAATAGTAACACATTTATAGCTTACCCATAAATATTTTTTTCAAATAAAGAGAACATGTAATAATACACAAAAAAATATATAAAAATAGAAATTTTAATCAATATTACCTCCAAATTCTGCTCCCAACGCGTTTGGTGGTAATGTACCTATTACTTCATACCACAAATAAACACGTGTTCTCCTTTAACTTCGTTCGATAAATGTTGTCGCCGCCACGTTGGAATGGGTGGTACAGGGTAATGAGGGTGTAAGAAAATTTGCACGAAGTGATTGCCAACATGGGCAATAGCTATTTCTCGATGCTCTTGGTTTGGAACTGAAGAAGTTCTTAATGGCAAGTGAGTAAAACAACTCCCTACATTCTCACCAAATGTATGCAGTACAAGATTGTACCTTGATGCGATGATAATTCCCAAAGGTATAGAGTCCATCCAATACATTTCCAGTGCCTACGACTCAATTCAATGAGAATAATAAATTGGCTATTAAATTTCGATCTCGATAAAGTTGATCATATAGATCCCTATTTTTGTTTAATCTCTTCTATAAGCTTGAATCGTACATGAAACCAACCTACTTCACCATACCTAATTAGTGCAGCTATTGTCCTAATTCACAATGACCATCAGGTTAAACGTCAATAGTGTAAGAAATATAACACTGCAGAGGCACAAGTAATTTCTCAATATAAGTATCATAGATGGGCGGAACTGGAGAGTCATCATGGGTCATTTGAGTATTGCGAACCTTCGACCCCCTTCCACTTCCTCTCCCTCGAGATGTTGCAGTCGGTTGAGAGATCCTAGATCCTGAAGTGGGTGCATCTGTAAATGAAGGTATGCGACACCCACTTTGCTCATCTCTACCCGTATGTCGACCTCTATGTTCTGTGTTGTACGAAAGGACTTGAACTATATTTTGAGATAAATCTATCATATCGAAAAACTTGTCTATCATATACTCTCACATATGTGGATCCATCCCATCTAATATCTCAACAACGTGGGATGTCTTGTTGGGTCGTGCTCCCTCGTCATTAAATTGATGTACGTACATAGACAATCTCCTCCAATGAGCGTTGATACTCTGTAGTGGAATCAGAATGAAAAAGTAATGGTAATGTGCAAGATCATGCTCGCATGACAATCCGTATACAATTTTAATAGAATAGTCGCATCTGTCGGCTAGCTAGTGAGATATTTCCTCAACGCATTTTAGCTGACCAGAAATCAACTCCATTGTCTCTAATGAAATTCGACACCTTATTTGACTGAAAATATCATTATATAAATGTTGATGGCGTAGAATGTTGAGAGATCTCTCAAACGACTTTTTAATATCCCTGAACTGAATTCTCAATATCTTATGTATTTTTTCAAAAGATGTTTGTAGAGATTTTTAGGATCCTTTGCGGTCGGTTAGGGGGGGTGAATAACCCCTGCACAGATAAACAAAAAATACCTTTCCCGACTTATAGCTCGATTAAATCAAATACTTGTATATAAGAAATAATAAAGGAAACTAAAAGACAGAGGCACACAGATTTACTTGGCTACAACCGGGGAGGTTGTTAATCCAAGGTGGATGAAGTCACACTAATTTCTCCTTCAAGCGGAGAGGCCTCTTTACAGCAATGAAAGCACAGAAAAGATGAAGCTAAATAGAAAAGAAAGTGTGTACAAGTGTTGCTTGGATATTTCTTGTTGTTTTAATTTTTGGGAGCAAGGCTACTTATATAGCCTTGCTTGGGGCGCCTGGAAGGGTTCTAGGCGCCTAAAATGGGATAGAATTCTATCCCGGACGTAACAGTCAAATGCCACGTCGAATTGGCTAAGATTCGGGTTCTAGGTGGCCCGGACTGGTCCAGGTGCCCCGAGCACTAGAATCAACAAAATGCTGATTTTTTGTCCTAATTTCCTGCTTCAGTTCCACTCGCTTCGGTCCGGGTCTTCCGCTCCGACTCTGCTCGCTTGGGTGATTTCGGTCATCAGGAATAGGGCTCACCCGAACCCAACTTCTGGCCTTTTCGAGCAACCTTCTGTTCTTGGCTTCTCGTCCTCGGAAACACAGCGCACCTCCTTCTTGTCCACCTGCGTGTTGGTTAGTCCTAGGAAGACGTACCGGTTCCACTGTACAAAATTTTTTTGTACAAGTGTCAAACCTTTCCTTAAATAACCTATTGTGTTCTTTAGAAGTTAAATTAGGAATCGCAGACGGAACTTAACATCATTGATTCCAAATTTAACTTATATGTTCTTAATGGTTTAGATTTGAATCGCAAGTGGAACTTAATACTATTGATTCAAAACCACCTATGTTATTAATTTCATTAAATATTAATTTCCAAAATTGGCTTCCAGGACTGCATGGCGAGGCACATGACCTTCTTGGATATGGGAGCAACCATCACCGCCTAGACAAAGCCTTTTAAGGAAAGCTAATATTTAATTTCCTTAAATAACTCTAGGTTAACCAAAAAGAACAATCAAATCACAAATTCAAAAAAGAAGAATACACAAACTCGAAAAACTAATTCGAAAAACTAGATCTAATGTCTCTTGTATTTGGTATTTCCAAAAATAACTATATAAAGAAAACTAGTATGATGCGGAAAACAATTACTAGTTATACCTTTCTTTGTAAGCAAAAATAACCTCTTGATCTTCTACCGTATTCCTCTTCTTATCCCGGACATTGTGTGGGCAACGATCTACCGAGATGAGAATCCACCTAAGCCACCTTCTTCTCCAAGCAAGATTCGGCCACCATAAATCTCCAAGAGAAGTAGAGGTCCGACCACCACCACCAAGCTCCAAGGGATGCTACAAACAAAGCCTCCTTTCTCTCATTCTTCTCCTAGCTAGAATCGGCCATCAACAAGAGCTCTAAGAGAAGATGAAACCGGCCACTAAAGAAGAAGAGAAGAGGAGAAGGAGAAACTTTAGGGCCGGCCACACTAAGGAGAAAAGAGAGGAAGAAAAAGAATAGAGTCGTTAGCCATGAATACACCTCTACCCCCTCTTTTATAATCCTTGGTCTTGACAAATAAGGAAATTTAATAAAAACTTCCTTAATTCTTTTGCCATAAAAAAGAAAATTTATTTTAATTAAAAATCAATTCCCTTTTCATTATTATAATGGCCAGCCACAACCAAGTCTCCAAGCAAAGAAAATTTTAAACACAAATTAAAACTTCCTTATTTGTTTCCAGAAATTTTATAAAAAAATTTCTCCAATAATTTTTCCCTAGGAAATTTTATAAATTAAAATCTTTCTTTTAAACATGTGGATAATTCTCAAAAAGGAAAGTTATCTCTAAAAATTAAAATCTCCTTTCAATTTACAAATAAGGAAAGATATCAAATCTTTTCTTAATCTTTTGTAGAAACTTATAAAAGAGAATATTTAATTTTTAAACTCTCTTTTAAATCATGAACATGGTTTAAAAGAAAAGTTTTCACAAAATTAAAATCTACCTTTCAATTTACAAATAAGGAAAGATTTCAAATCTTTTCTTAATCTTTTGTAGAAATCTATAAAAGGAAAAATTTAAATTTCAAACTCTCTTTTAAAACCATGATGTCCACATAAGAAATAATTTTAATAAAAATCCCTTTTTAATATGATGTGGCCGGCCATACCAAGCTTGGGTTCAAGCTAGGGCCAACCACACCAACTCAACTCATCCTATTTACTTGGTCGGCCCAAGCTTAGGTTCCGAGCTTGCTTGGCCGACCCCAATAGGATGAGTATAAAGGTGGGTAAGAAGTGGGTATAAATCTCTATATACAAGAGGCTACGATAGGGACCGAGAGGAGGAATTGGTTTTGGTCTCCCGATGAAATTAAGTCCATTAATTAAATGAGTTACTGACAACTCATTTAATTAATATCTAGTTCCAAGAGTAGTACCACTCAACCTTATCGTCATGTCGGACTAAGTCCACCTGCAGGGTTTAACATGACAATTCTTATGAGCTCCTCTTGGGGACATCATCAACCTAGATCATTAGGACACAGTTTCCTTCTATAATTAACAACACACACTATAAGTGATATTATTTCCCAACTTATTGGGCTTATTGATTTATCGAACTAAATCTCACCCATTGATAAATTAAAGAAATAAATATCAAATATATGTGCTTGTTATTATATTAGGATTAAGAGCACACACTTCCATAATGATTGAGGTCTTTGTTCCTTTATAAAGTCAGTATAAAAAGAAACGACCTCTAATGGTCCTACTCAATACACTCTAAGTGTACTAGTGTAATTATATAGTTAAGATAAACTAATACATAATTATACTACGATCGTTCAATGATTTATTTCTTTCCATCTTGATTGTGAGCTATTATAATTTATGTATACTTGGATTGAGTTTCATCTGTATCAAGAAGGAAGTTAATGAACGAGGAGTACTCGGCCAATTGATCAAGCTGGTTACTCTGAATCATTTGCTCCTCACAAGTAACATCTTGTCGTTGGCCGTCGGTTTTGAACATTTCGCACGTCACTTGTGTATCTTGTTAGCAATTATTACATTATTAGTAGTTTGCATCACGTTGACTATATAGTATATTCAAATTGCATGTCATATCTTATAATAAACCACTTGTTGATCAAAATCTCCTCACGAGTCTCCATCACCAGCTCTGTAAATAGTTTGATTAGAAAAATAAAATAAAAGTTTTCATTCTATCCCTCTAATAATGTATTTATTTATAATTTGGAATGCTAAATTCACAATATAAAAAAAATTCTTTCTTTTTTTTGGATGATCCAGCTATTTACACCAAATATATAGATTTTCTTGTAGCCTTATGAGAGAAAATTGGGAAAAATAGGTTTGGTTGATCGCTTACTCATCCTTACCCCGCACATTGTTGGGTGACCATCACAGTAGGTTCGGACATTCGGATGTCCCCATTTCATATTTATAGATCGGGGTGTCCGGATGAACTTCCGGGCACCCAAATCTATTATTTATATATATATATATATATATCATTTTAGAGGTGACTTAGCTATGTATATTAGTTAGCTACTAATTAATGACACGCATGTATGAGTGTCAACTTCACATCGAACTCTCATTTACAGAACAGCTAGAACACAACGATATTCTACTTTTTATATATTAATTTTAGATAGTAATAAAAATTTGATTTAATAAAGATATAGATTTTGTATTAATTTTTAGCTTATATTGTTTCAAATATAATAATAATATCTTAAAAAAAATCCTTAAATGTATTCAATACTTGTTTAGTATCTAATACTAATTATTGTTCTTTTTTTTTTTTAAAACGATAACTTCATATTCAAGATGTTATAGAAATCACCATAATATTAATTATGTCATTAAAATGAAGAGAGAAAAAGATACGAAGTAGCAAACCCAGCAGTGAATGCCGTTTTCTCATTAATTTGCATGGAGAGGTGGAACATCACTTCTCATTAATCTGCTGCATGGAGAGGTGAGAAGAAATTAGTTACAGCTACACGTAGGCCACAAGCAAGCATATGAGCAAATAGGACAACCAACACTGTCAATTATTTGCCTCCCTTCTTTTATTCGACCGATGTCAAAATTAAAAGGGCAACTTTGTTGACCTGTCAAATTAACCCTTTCGAGAAAAAAAAATTCACCAGGATAAATCAAGAAATATTCATAGTGAATAATTCAAAAATTTAGTATAAATTTCTATAAATTCATTATAGTTGGAGATCTAATCACGGATGTCTAAGTGACAACTTAAATATCCTACCGTTGTATCATAGTCCTGAGATGAATTGCCTCCATCAAGATTATATGCATGGCATCACAACTATACATCGAGAAATACCATGATACAAATCATTGTACTGACGTATTATATGCACATTGGCTCAAGCCTCGCGTTGATTTCATATCATAAATCTTGCCATCTCTTCCTCCATTTTTATTCTTGATGTAAACATTATGCCACAAAAACAACAACAACAATAACTAAATCACCGGATAAGGGTGGTGTCGTGTTGCCATGTTTCAAGTATTTCAGTTAGACTATAAGTTGAGTCATCTTGATTGTTTATATCATTGGTTGTAGGAGGTTGTCATGGCTCTATTAGAGGAGAAAGTGTGACTATGTGGCTCATATAAGGCCTCTGGTAGGGTTCACGGCATGTGCAGTGCCAAGCCAAGTCTGCAACTTCCATTAGACTCTTCTGAGTCTCATCGTCAAGTTCAAAGACTCGGTCCGCCATGTAATTTAAAATTTTATTTTTCTCTTGAGTAAACTCTTTGCGAAACACTGATACAAGATTGTCATCAGGAAGGAATGACTCAGCCAGTACTTTTCTTCCGGAAATTATCTCCAATGATATAACACCGAATGCGTAGACATCAACCTTCGCAGACACTTTTCTAGTGGCAGTTAAAATACAAAAGCTCATGTTAGTAAATATTTCCATCAAAATATTTGAGTTATGTTTATAATTTAAAAGACAGAATATCTGTTAAAAAAGTAAATCAATCCACTTACTTGCATATTCAGGTGCAAGATATCCAAAAGTTATTGCTACTTTTGTCGTCATGGACATTTTGTTGTGTGTAGCAAGCTTTACCAACCCAAAATCAGAAACTTTGGCATTCAAATCCTTGTCTAGTAGTATGTTAGCATGTTTCAAATCCCTATGAATGAAAATCTCTTGGGCCAAACTGTGTAAATACTCAATACCTCTAGCAATATCCAAAGAAATCACTAGTTGCTGCTTCCAAATAAGTGGCAGTGCATTTCTATTCTCCCATTCAAACAAGTGATGCCCTAGTGTACCCTCTGACATGAATTCATACACCAAAAGTCTTTCTTGGCAATCAACACAATATTCAAGAAGTGCAACCAAGTTCTGATGTCTAACCTTTCTAAGAACATCAATCTCTGTTTTGAACTCTTGTTGGCCATTTTGACCCATCAAACCAGATATACATCTCTTCACTCTTGTAATTTTATGTTTTTTTAATATGTTTTCTATAGACCATGTCACTGAAACCATCTTGCGAATTTTACAGGTTTTAATAAATTTATCAGATGATGTCTCTTTTTTTCACAATTCATTTTATATAGATTTAGATTTAGATTTATTATTTTTTCATAAAGGAGATGCAAATTACTAGTTTATTTGGTCGTTTGATTTATTGAATTAGTTGGATTTTATTGAGGATCAAGGTTCACATTAGATCCCTATTGTTTCCTACTTATTATGAATTATTATAAAGAGATAGAAGATAGAGTTTAAGAACTGATAGCGGTAGGGAAAAATACCAAAATTTCGATATCCTGCACATACCATCTCTAAATTTACTAAATTATACCGATTTTATTGTATATCAAAAATTTTGGTATGGTATTATATCGTATTGAAATTTTCGGTTTCGATTTTGATATACGATTTTTAGTAAAATTTTCGATATACCGTACCGATACCGAAAATTTACCCTGAATAATATAAATACTAGAATTTCGGTATACCGAAATTCCGGTACGGTATTGGTATGAAAATTTTTTTTATCATATTTTTCGGTATGATAACGGTATGTGGGTTGATGGTTCGGTGTACCGTATCGAACCACCTTTAAGAACTGATAGAAATGCTCAGATACTCATATTTTATAGAAGGCCTCTTATAAATAAATACATAATCAATTGTTAAAGTTAAGTGAGGTAGATATATTCATTAGTCTATAAAGATATATAGATAGGAAACGATCGGAGATGGGATTACGAGGGTTCACTCAATAAGTGAAATGGGAAAGAAAACATATTATACTTATACTGGGTTGCTTTAGAATAGGTACCCCAAATATGTACTAGGTTGCCCTCTAGTAGGAATAAGTAACTGTTGGAGAGATACCGATTGTTTTTAGCATAAAGAAATTTTCCCCATGGGTTCACCTCAGTCGTAGATATAATTGAATGAAAGATGCATATGAGGCTCCACACCTTTTCTATCTTAATTGTTGCCATTCACGAGGCCAGAAGCAGACAATGCACTGTTATATTTTATAGTCGTAATGAGGTAGAATAACCCCGTAGCAGGCTCATCAGCAGGGAAGATCAATAAAAAAAGTGGAATACCTTTGCTAGTTGCTGTTGTGGAGTGCAGAGTGCCGCGGAGCTGTGGAGCTCGGAGTGATGAGTGATGAGGAGAGGGGAAAATATATAGTAATTTGTGATGTGAGTGGAGGGCGGTGGAGAGATAAGCGATTATTAGTGGCCACATTTTAAATCATTTTATTAGAAATTAAACCATTTCATTTGTCAAATGAAAGGAACTGCATCAACATGCTGACGCGGCTTGTTTGAACTTAGATTAAAAACGGAAGTCTTTTAACCGATTCAAGCAGTTTTTCAATCAATTTAGGTAATCGATTAAACGAAAAAATTGTTAATGTTTCTGTTCCTCTGTAAAAGCAAAAGAAAATGCAATTTTAATCAATTAAATCAGTCGATTGAATTTACTGTATCGAAATTTTTAGTATCAGTATCGATATACGATTTTTTACGAAATTTTTGATATACCGTACTAATACCGAAAATTTACCCTGAACAATATGAATACAAGAATTTTGGTTTATTGAAATTCGGTATACTGAAATTCTGATACGGTATCGGTATGAAAAATTTTTATACCGTATTTTTCGGTACGGTAACGGTATGTGGGTTGATGGTTCGGTATATCGTACCGAACCACCCTTAAGAACTGATAGAAATGCTCAGATACTCATATTTTATAGAAGGTCTCTTATAAATAATTACATAATCAATTGTTAAAGTTAAGTGAGGTAGATATATTCATTAGTCTATAAAGATATATAGATAGGAAACGATCGGAGATGGGATTACGAGGGTTCACTCAATAAGTGAAATGGGAAAGAAAACATATTATACTTATACTGGGTTGCTCTAGAATAGGTACCCCAAATACGTACTAGGTTGCCCTCTAGTAGGAATAAGTAACCGTTGGAGAGATACCGATTGTTTTTAGCATAAATACATTTTCCCCATGGGTTCACCTCAATCATAGATATAATTGAATGAAAGATGCATATGAGGCTCCACACCTTTTCTATCTTAATTGTTGCCATTCACGAGGCCAGAAGCAGGCAATGCGCTGTTATATTTTATAGTCGTAATGAGGTAGACTAACCCCGTAGCAGGCTCATCAGCAGGGAAGATCAATAAAAAAAGTGGAATACCTTTGCTAGTTGCTGCTGCGGAGCTGTGAAGTGCAGAGTACCGTGGAGTTGTGGAGCTCGGAGTGCGGAGTGATGAGTGATGAGGAGAGGGGAAATATATAGTAATTTGTGATGTGAGTGGAGGGCGGTGGAGAGGTAAGCGGTTATTAGTGGCCATGTTAATCATTTTATTAGAAATTAAACCATTTCATTTGTCAAATGAAAGGAACTACATCAGCATGCTGATGCGGCTTGTTTGAACTTAGATTAAAAACAGAAGTCTTTTAACCGATTCAAGTAGTTTTTCAATTGATTTAGGTAATCGATTAAACGAAGGAATTGTAAATGTTACTGTTCCACTGTAAAAGCAAAAGAAAATGAATTTTTAATCGATAAAATCAATCGATTGAATTTACTATACCAAAATTTTCGGTATCGATATCGATATACAATTTTTTATGAAATTTTCAATATATTGTACTGATACCGAAAATTTACCCTGAACAATATGAATACCAAAATTTTTGTTTACTAAAATTCGATATACCGAAATTCTGGTACAGTATCGATATGAAAAATTTTTATACCGTATTTTTCGGTACGGTAACATTATGTGGGTTGATGGTTCGGTATGCCGTACCAAACCACCTTTAAGAACTGATAGTAATGCTCAGATACTCATATTTTATAGAAGGTCTCTTATAAATAATTACATAATCAATTGTTAAAGTTAAGTGAGGTAGACATATTCATTAGTCTATAAAGATATATAGATAGGAAACAATCGGAGATGGGATTACGAGGGTTCACTCAATAAGTGAAATGGGAAAAAAAACATATTATACTTATACTGGGTTGCTCTAGAATATGTACCCCAAATACGTACAAAGTTACTCTCTTGTAGGAATAAGTAACCATTTGAGAGATACCGATTGTTTTTAGCATAAAGAAATTTTCCCCATGGGATCACCTCAGTCATAGATATAATTGAATGAAAGATGCATATGAGGCTCCACACCTTTTTTATCTTAATTGTTGCCATTCACGAGGCTAGAAGCAGGCCATGCACTGTTATATTTTATAGTCGGAATGAGGTAGACTAAGCTCGTAGCAGGCTCATCAGCAGGGAAGATCAATTAAAAAGTGGAATACCTTTGCTAGTTGTTGCTGCGGAGCTGCGAAGTGCATTGTGCCGCAGAGCTGTGGAGCTCGAAGTGCGGAGTGGTTAGTGATGAGGAGAGGGGAAAATATATAGTAATTTGTGATGTGAGTGGAAGGCGGTGGAGGGGTAAGCGGTTATTAGTGGCCACATTTTTAATCATTTTATTAGAAATTAAACCATTTCATTTGTCAAATGAAAGGAACTGCATCAACATGCTGACGCGACTTGTTTGAACTTAGATTAAAAACAGAAGTCTTTTAACCGATTCAAGCAGTTTTTCAATCAATTTAGGTAATCGATTAAACGAAAAAATTGTAAATGTTTCTGTTCCTCTGTAAAAGCAAAAGAAAATGCAATTTTAATCGATTAAATCAATCGATTAAATTTACTGTACCGAAATTTTCGGTATCGGTATCAATATATGATTTTTTTATGAAATTTTCGATACACCGTACTGATACTGAAAATTTACTCTGAACAATATGAATATCAAAATTTTGATATATTGAAATTCGGTATATTGAAAATCTGATACGGTATCGGTATGAAAAATTTTTATACCGTATTTTTTCGGTATGGTAACGATATGTGGGTTGATGGTTCAGTATACAGTATCGAACCACCCTAAGAACTAATAAGAATGCTCAGATACTCATATTTTTTTAGAAAGTCTATTATAAATAATTACATAATCAATTGTTAAGGTTAAGTGAGGTAGATGTATTCATTATTTTGTAAAGATATATAGATAGGAAACGATCGGAGATGGGATTACGAGGGATCATTCAATAAGTGAAATGTGAAAAAAAAACATATTATACATATACTGGGTTGCTTTAGAATAGGTACCCCAAATACGTACAAGGTTGCTCTCTTATAGGAATAGGTAACCGTTGGAGAGATAACCATTGTTTTTGGCATAAAGAAATTTCCCCCGTGGGATCATCTCAGTCATAGATATAATTGAATGAAAGATGCATATGAGGCTCCGCATCTTTTCTATCTTAATTGTTGCCATTCACGAGGCCAGAAGCAGGGTATGCACTGTTATATTTTATAGTCGTAATGAGGTAGGCTAAGCCCGTAGTGCTCAGCATACGGGCTAGTTGCTAGTTGCCCGTAATGAAGATCAATAAAAAAGTGGATTACCTTTGCTAGTTGCTGCTGCGGAGCTGCTGAGTGCAAAGTGTTACGGAGCTGCAAAGTGCGATTGCTGTGGAGCTTGGAGTGCGGAGTGATGAGTGATGAGGAGAGGGGAAAATATATGGTAATTTGTGATGTGAGTGGAGGGCGGTGGAGAGGTAAACGGTTATTAGTGGCCACGTTATTAATTATTTTATTAGAAACTAAACCATTTCATTTGTCGAATGAAAGGAACTGCATCAGCATGCTGATGCGGCTTGTTTGAACTTAGATTAAAAATGAAAGTCTTTTAACCGATTCAAACAGTTTTTCAATCAATTTAGGTAATCGATTAAACGAAGAAACCTTAAATGTTACTGTTCGTCCGTAAAAGCAAATGAAAATGAAATTTTAATCGATTAAATCAATCGATTGAATTTTTAATCGATTGAAACAATCGATTAAAATGAAAAAATAATCATGAATAGAAAACCATGTTTTTATATACCTGAACACTTGTTTATTTGATTAATAAATCTTTGCTATGAGGAGCAGTTTAACAACCATATTTTTGATTAATTGTATCACTGAGCTGAGCTAGCAATTCTGATAGTGAATGCAATGCAGTCTCAATAGGTTTATATAGAGAAAAAGTAGGTTTGAAAAATTCTTTTGGCTCTGCGATGCTCTGCTCTCATTTGGTACCGTGCGTGAGAAGAGAGATTATGAAATGGTAAACGCGCAAGCCATGTTCAGTCTTCGCCTGCTCCTTAATCATCTGAGTAACTACTTGCTCTTATCTAATTACTTGACCAATTAAAAGATTTCACCTGACAATTTGACCTTGTTGGTACCAAATACAAGACATGCACAAAGGTAATTGACTTTGTCCTCCACGTCTTCTTCTATACTAGTTTACTTGACCAACATAGAAGCAAATTAGAACTATACAATATGAGCAACTGAATGCCTTTATAATTAATTGATTGGCTCGGATCAACTTTACTAATCCATGTGCCCATTAATGTTCATCTTTGAACTATACAATATTTATAAAGATTATTTCAAACCTTATTCTTTATATATCCCTTTCCTCTAACCTATTCTTATATCATTGCAGCAAATAACTCGATCGCAACCGTTGTTACTCTTTTATATATTATTTTCAACTTAATTAATCTCCTTGTTCCCCTAAACAAATTAGCTAAGATGACAGCTAAAATTCATCTGAACTAGTATATTAATTCGCAACAATATAATATAATATAATTAATAAAGTAAAAAATATATATATAATCTTATAGTCAAAATTTTCAACTCTAACGTCTTTAATATTGTATTCTTCTAGTTGGTTCTGAATCTTTAAAAAAAATCTATGCAAATAGATATAGTGATTTCGTATTAAAAATAATTAAAATATAACTAACAATCTAAATTTAAACACTATAAATTCTAAAGCTATCTAATATCATAGATAAGATTCATGCCTATTGCTTAATTACATAATAGGCTTTAAATGATCAACAATATTGGTCACTGCTTATGAATGTACAAATTAGGAGGAAAAATATTCAATCTTAATGGAAGGAATAATATTTAGGGGAAAAGTATGGAGTTTTGAATATCGAAATATTTTGTAATTCAAATTACACAGTACATTTAAATATCTTCATATTCAAAATTTAATTTTGAGTTAATTTTTTCCCCTAGAATTCCTATAATTTTTTATAAAAAAATCATAATAATTGCATTAATTTGGAATACTCATAGAAGGCCTCACCATCTTTGGCCATTACTTGAGATTTGTCAATATATAAAAATAAAATAAAAATTTTTAATAAAAAATTGAAATATGAAAAATTCAAGAATGATTTTAATTTATTTCCTGATTACAAATTGTCTTATTGGGAATAGTTGAATTATGAGATTGCAATACAGTCAAATGGGAGGGAAAAAAAAGAGGAATTTCCTTGCAATTACACTGGTTGTAGTTCCATTTTCATTATCTAACTCTTGTAATTTTATGTCTTTTTAATATGTTTTCTAAAGACCATGTCATTGAAGTCAATCTTGTGAATTTTACAGGTTTTAATAAATTAATCAGATGATGTCTCTTTTTTTCACAATTCATTTTATATAGATTTAGATTTATTATTTTTTCATAAAGGAGATGCAAATTACTAGTTTATTTGGTAGTTTGTTTTATTGAATTAGTTAGATTTTATAGAGGATCAAGCTTCATCCCTATTGTTTCCTACTTATTATGAATTATTACGAAGAGATAGAAGATAGAGTTTAAGAACTGATAGGGGTGGGGAAAAATATCGAAATTTTGATATACCGTACATACCATATCGAAATTTACCGAATTATATCGATTTTATGGTATACCAAAAATTTTGGTATGATATTATACCATATCAAAATTTTCGATATCGAAATTTTTGCTATGTACCGTACAGATATCGAAAATTAACCCTGAATAATATAAATATCAGAATTTTGGTATACCGAAATTTTGGTATGATATCGGTATAAAAAAATTTATATCATATTTTTCGGTATGGTAACGGTATTATACCGTACCATCTTTCAAGTATTTCAGTTAGAATGTAAGTTGAGTCATCTTCATTCTCTATATCATTGGTTGTAGGAGGTTGCCATGGCTCTATTAGAGGAGAAAGTGTATTGACTATATGGCTCATATCAGGTCTTTGGTAGGGTTCACGACATGTGCAGTGCCAAGCCAAGTCTGCAACTTCCATTAGACTCTTCTGAGTCTTATCGTCAAATTCAAGGACTCGGTCCGCCATGGAATTTAAAATTTTATTTTTCTCTTGAGTAAACTCTCTGCGAAACACTGATACAAGATTGTCATCAGGAAGGAATGACTCAACCAGTACTTTTCTTCCGGTAATTATCTCCAATAATATAACACCGAATGCGTAGGCATCAACCTTCGCAGACACTTTTCTAGTGGTAGTTAAAATACAAAAGCTCATGTTAGTAAATATTTCCATCAAAATATTTGAGTTATGTTTATAATTTAAAAGACAGAATATCTGTTAAAAAAGTAAATCAATCCAGTTACTTGCATATTCAGGTGCAAGATATCCAAAAGTTCTTGCTACTTGTGTCGTCATGGACATTTTGTTGTGTGTAGCAAGCTTTACCAATCCAAAATCAGAAACTTTGGCATTCAAATCCTTGTCTCGTAGTATGTTAGCATGTTTCAAATACCTGTGAATGAAAATCTCTTGGGCCAAACTGTGTAAATACTCAATACCTCTAGCAATATCCAAAGAAGAAATCACTAGTCGTTGCTTACATGAAAGTGGCGGTGCATTTCCGCTCTCCCATTCAAACAAGTGATGCCCTAGTGTACCCTTTGGCATGAATTCATACACCAAAAGTCTTTCTTGGCCATCAACATAATATCCAAGAAGTGCAACCAAGTTCCGATGTCTAACCTTTCTAAGAACATCAATCTCTGTTTTGAACTCTTGTTGGCCATTTTGACCCATCAAACCAGATATACTTCTCTTCACAGCAATTAATGTTACACTGAGATCTCCTTTGTAAACGATTCCAAAACCGTCCTTGCCAAATATAAAATCCTCACTAAAATTATTTGTGGTCATTTTCAATGCTTGAATAGACATATGCAAACTTTGAGGTTAATCCAGGTATGCATTTACACTCTCAATGCTAAGTTCAAATTTCTTCTTGCTCTTCTTCTTGAGGTGATGTAGTAAAAAGTTGAAATATGAAAAATTTGAAAATGAATTTAATTTATTTACTGATTATGAATTGTCTTATTGGAAACAATTGAATTATATGATCGCAAGACAGTCAAATGGGAGGAGAAAAAAAAGGAGGAATTTCCTGGTAATGGCAATGACAATGTCTGTAGTTCTTTTTTTTTTATCATATTTTCATTATCTGACTCTTGTAATTTTATGGCTTTTTATTATGTTTTCTAAAGACCATGTCACTGAAGATCATATGTGAATTTTATAGGTTTTAATAAATTTATTCTTTATTTTTACAATTCATTTTATATAGATTTAGATTTAGATTTAGATTTATTATTTTAAGATGCAAATTACTAGTTTATTGATCGTTTGTTTTATTGAATTAGTTAGATTTTATAGAGGATCAAGCTTCACATTAGGGGTGGGGAAAAATATCTATATTTCGGTATACCGCACATACCGTATCAAAATTTACCGAATTACTGATTTTATGGTATACCAAAAAATTTGTTACGATATTATACCGTACCGAAATTTTTCGTATCGGTATCGATATACGATTTTTAACGAAATTTTTGATATACCGTACCGATACCGAAAATTTACCCTGAACAATATGAATATCAGAATTTTGGTATATCGAATTTCAGTATATCAAATTTCGATATACCAAAATTCCGTATACCGAAATTTCGGTACAATATCGATATGAAAATTTTTTATACCATCTTTTTCGGTATGGTAACGATATGTGGGTTGATGGTTCGGTATACCATACTGATCCATCCATAAGAACTATTAGAAATGCACATATACTCATATTTTGTAGAAGATCTATTATAAATAATTACATAATCAGTTGTTAAGGTTAAGTGAGGTAGATATATTCATTAGTCTGTAAAGATATATAGATAGATAACGATCGGAGATGGGATTACGAGGGATCACTCAATAAGTGAAATGGGAAAGAAAACATATTATACTTATACTGGATTTCTCGAGAATAGGTACCCCAAATACGTACAAGGTTGCTCTTTTGTAGGAATAGATAACCTTTAGAGCGATACCTATTGTTTTTGGCATAAAGAAATTTTTCCCGTGGGATCACCTCAGTCATAGATATAATTGAATGAAAGATGCATATGAGGCTCTGCACCTTTTCTTTCTTAATTGTTGTCATTCACGAGGCCAACAGTAGGCTATGCACTTTTATATTTTATAGTCGTAATGAGGTAGGCTAAGCCCGTAGCAGGCTCAGCAGCAGGGAAGATCAATAAAAAAGTGGATTACCTTTGCTAGTTGTTGCTGCGGAGTGCAGAGTGCTGCGGAGCTGTGCAACTCGGAGTGTGGAGTGATGAGTGATGAGTGATGAGGAGAGGGAAAAATATATAGTAATGTGTGATGTGAGTAGAGGGCGGTGGAGAGGTAAGCGGTTATTAGTGGCGACGTTATTAATCATTTAATTAGATACTAAACCATTTCATTTGTCGAATGAAAGTAACTGCATTAGCATGCTGATGCGGCTTGTTAGAACTTACATTAAAAACGAAAGTCTTTTAACCGATTCAAGCAGTTTTTCAATCGATTAAACAAAGAAACAGTAAATGTTATTGTTCCTCCGTAAAAGCAAAAGAAAATGAAATTTTAATCGATTAAATGAATCGATTGAATTTTTAATCGATTGAAACACTCGATTAAAATGAAAAAGAATTGTGAATAGTAAACCATTCATTTATATATATGAACACTTGTTTATTTGATTAATAAATCTTTGCGACGAGGAGCAGTTTAACAACCATGTTTTTGATTAATTGTATCACTGAGCTGAGCTAACAATTCTGATGGTGAATGCAATGCAATCTCAATAGGTTTATATAGAGAAAAAGTAGGTTTGAAACATTCTTCCAGCTCTGCTCTGCTCTCATTTGGTACCGTGCGTGAGAAGAGAGATTATGAAATGGTAAACGCGCATGACATTCTTAGTCTTCGCCTGCTCCTTAAGTAGTCCAAATAGAAATTAGAATAGTGCAATATGAGCTATTATGGTATTCATATCATTAATTTTTAGCGAAATTTCCGATATACCATATCGATACCGAAGATTTACCCTGAACAATATGAATACCAAAATTTCGGTATACCGAATTTTTGTATACCGAAATTCCGGAGCGATACCCATTGTTTTTGGCATAAAGAAATTTTCCCTGTGGGATCACCTCAGTCATAGATATTATTGAATGAAAGATGTATAGGAGGCTCCGCACCTTTTCTTTCTTAATTGTTGCCATTCACGAGGCCAGTAGTAGGCTATGCACTATTATATTTTATAGTCGTAATGAGGTACGCTAAGCCCGTAGCAGGCTCAGAAGCAGGGAAGATCAATAAAAAAGTGGATTACCTTTGCTAGTTGCTGCTGCGGAGCTGCGGAGTGCAGAGTGCTGCGGAGCTACGGAGTGCAACTGCTGCGGAGCTGTGTAACTCGGAGTGCGGAGTGATGAGTGATGAGGAGAGGGAAAAATATATAGTAATGTGTGATGTGAGTGGAGGGCGGTGGACAGGTAAGCGGTTATTTGTGGCGACGTTATTAATCATTTTATTAGAAACTAAACCATTTCATTTGTCGAATGAAAGGAATTGCATCAACATGCTGATGCGGCTTGTTTGAACTTACATTAAAAATGAAAGTCTTTTAACCGATTCAAATAGTTTTTCAATTGATTTAGGTAATCAATTAAATGAAGAAACAGTAAACATTACCGTTCCTCCGTAAAAGCAAAAGAAAATGAAATTTTAATTGACTAAATCAATCGATTGAATTTTTAATCGATTGAAACAATCGATTAAAATTAAAAAAGAATTGTGAATCCTAAACCATTCATTTATATACATGAACACTTGTTTATTTGATTTATAAATCTTTGCAACGAGGAGCAATTTAACATCCATGTCTTTGATTAATTGTATCACTGAGCTAAGCTAGCAATTCTGATAATGAATGCAATGCAATCTCAATAGGTTTATATAGAGAAAAAGTAGGATTGAAACATTCTTCCAGCTCTGCTCTGCTATGCTCTGCTCTCATTAGGTACCGTGCGTGAGAAGAGAGATTATGAAATGGTAAACACGCATGACATCCTCAGTCTTCGCCTGCTCCTTAATCATCTGAGTAACTACTTGCTCTTATCTTACTACCTAACCAATTAAACGATTTCACCCGACACTTTGACCTTGTTGCTACCAAATACAAGACATGCACAAAGGTATTTGACTTTGTACTCCACGTCTTCTTATCTACTAGTTTACTTGGCCAACATAGAAGCAAATTAGAACTATACAATATGGGCAAGTGAATGTCTTTATAATTAATTGATTAGCTCGGATCGACTTTACTAATCCACATGCCCATTGATGTTCATCTTTGAACTATACAATATTTATAAAGATTATTTCAAACCTTATTCTCAATATATCCCTTTCCTCTAACGTATTCTGTATATCATTGCAGCAAACAACTCGATCACAATCGTTGCTACTCTTTTATATATTATTTTCAACTTAATTAATCTCCTTGTTCTCCTAAACAAATTAGCTAAGATAACAGCTAAAATTCATCTTATTATTGTTGTTCTCTTTGCTTTGTCTACCACTCGTGTAGTATGGGCATCTGATCCTAGTCCACTTCAAGACTTTTGCGTCGCCGATAACAACTCCAAAGGTTTGTATTATATATAACTTCTTCTCCCTTGGTTAATTTAATTTAGTTGTCAATCTTTCGATCGAGTGGCTCGTCTAAATTTTATTCAATAGTTCCTTGATTTACGGTGCTTGTCAATGGATTCGTTGGCAAGAGCATGGATGGCGTGAAAGCCGAAGACTTCTTCGCCTATGGCCTCGACAAGCTCGACAAAACCATAAACAAGCTAGGCTCCAACGTCCGTGCAGTCAATGTGAATACAATTCCTGGGCTCAACACCCTCGGCATCTCTATGGCTCGCATCGACTTCGGTCGTCGTGGGCTCAACCTATCCCACACTCACCCTCGCACCACTGAGATCCTCACCCATGCTAGAAGGAGAGCTCTATGTTGGTTTTGTGACATCCAACATCGGCCAAACCAACCGCCTTTTCACCAAGATTCTGAAGAAGGACGATGTGTTTGTGTTCCCTCAAGGCCTTGTTGACTTCCAATTCAACCGTGGCCATACAAGAGTTGTTGCAATCATTGCTCTAAGTAGCCAAAACGCCAGTACTATAACCATTGCCAATGCCGTTTTTGGCTCAAAAACCCCCATATATGATGAAGTTCTCGCTAAGGCATTCCGAGTTGATCAAAAGACTATTGATCGACTTCAAGCTTAGTTCTGGATGGATAACAACAATTAGCTAGATAGGAGCTAGACGTGTGTGTTTGAATATATTATCAATATCATTACTATGCATGGGTTAATTATTATTATAACCAACATAATAAGCTTACTCAATGATGTAATTTGTCGTGTAATCATTTAATTTATTTCTATAATAATGATGATAATATGAGATTTTATTTGAATAATGATAATATAAGATTTTGTCTGTAATCCAAGGTTTAATCATGCTAAGAAATTAAGACAAAAGCATCAAATTTGATTATCGTATTTGCACCTTTTAAAATACAAATTAAGTTGCAATTATACGTTTGAATATGACTTAATCAATGTAAGAGTTTATGATAAGGGATGTTACGAGTGAATCCAGATATGATATGGCAGTCAAGGTGAGATGGCAGCTAGTGGATCACTCTCAACAGGACTTTGCTCTCTGCCTAGTGTCGAGGCTTTAAGTACGAGGATGGCCGGTCCAAAGGTTCGTTGGACCCATGGGACCTAGTGCTCCATTTTTGTGCTAAGACACCTATTATATATCTGATTAGGCAATAGCCGATCGAGTTTAAGGGATGATCGCTCTACTATGAAGTCGGTTGGTAATAAAGTCGTCCAAGTGTACACAAGTCAGCACGCTCGTCTCATATATGTACAGAAGATAAATGTACAAGGCAATTCTCATATAATAGACTCTGTCAGACTTTCAAATCTCATGTTATCATATCAGGGACGATCCTCCCAATGTATAGAGGATTGACTAAAAGCACCGATTGAATCTCTTAGGACTTCGCTCCCCATTCCTCAAAAGCAAGTATCCCAATATATGGTCAGTCATAGAACCGACCGGTCCTAGGGGACGAGATAGCTGGTGATTAAGGAAGAGTTTCATTTTGCCGGTATATGAATTAAGCAAGTATCTCACCTAATTAAGCAAGTATCTCCCCATTCATTTTGCCGGAAGAGTTTAAATTTTATTCAATAGTTCCTTGATTTACAGTGCTTATCAATGGATTCGTTTGCAAGAGCATGGATGGCGTGAAAGCTGAAGACTTCTTCGCCTATGGCGTCGACAAGCCCGGCAACACCATAAACAAGCCAGGCTCCAACGTCCGTGTAGTCAATGTGAATACAATTCCTGGGCTCAACACCCTCGGCATCTCTATGGCTCGCATTGACTTCAGCCCTCGCGGACTCAACCCACCCCACACTCACCCTCACGCCACTGAGATCCTCACCCTGCTAGAAGGAGAGCTCTATGTTGGTTTTGTGACATCCAACATCGGCCAAACCAACCGCCTTTTCACCAAGATTCTGAAGAAGGGTGATGTGTTTGTGTTCCCTCAAGGCCTTGTCCACATCCAATTCAACCGTGGCCATACAAGAGCTGTTGCAATCGCTGCTCTAAATAGCCAAAACCCCGGTACCATAACCATTGCAATGCAGTTTTTGGCTCAAAAACCCCCATATATGATGAAGTTCTTGCTAAGGCATTCCGAGTAGATCAAAAGACTGTCGATCGACTTCAAGCTCAGTTCTGGATGGATAACAACAATTAGCTAGATAGGAGCTAATCGCTGCTTCCAAGTAAGTGGCGGTGCATTTATGCTCTCTCATTCAAACAAGTGATGCCCTAGTGTACCCTCTGGCATGAATTCATACAGCAAAAGTCTTTCTTTGCCATCAACACAATATCCAAGAAGTGCAACCAAGTTCCGATGTCTAACCTTTCTAAAAACATCAAACAAGATATACTTGTTTTCACAGCAATTAATGTTCCACTAAGATCCCCTTTGTAAACGATTCCAAAACTTCCCTTGCCCAATATAAAATCTTCACTGAAATTATTTGTGGCCGTTTTCAATTCTTGAATAGACATATGCAAGCTTTGAGGCTCATCAAGGTATGCATTCACACTCTTAATGCTAAGTTCAAATTTCTCCTTGCTCTTCTTCTTGAGGTGATTCAGTAAATAATTGAAATATGAAAAATTCAAAAATGAATTTAATTTATTTCCTGATTGCGAATTGTTTTATTGGAAATAATTGAATTATGTGATTGCAAGACAGACAAATGGGAGGAGAAAAAAGAAGAAGAATTTCCTGGCAATGGCAATGGCTGTAGTTCCTTTTCTGATCATATTTTCATTATCTGATTCTTGTAATTTTATGTCTTTTAATATGTTTTCTAAAGACCATGTCACTCAAGACCATCTTGTGAATTTTATGGGTTTTATTAAATTTATCAAATGATGTCTTTTTTTTTTTACAATTCATTTTATATAGATTTAGATTTAGATTTATTCTTTTTTCATAAAGGAGATGCAAATTACTAGTTTATTGGCTGTTTGTTTTATTAAATTAGATAGATTTTATAGAGGATCAAGTTTCACATTAGGGGTGGGGAAAAACAACGAAATTTTGATATACTGTCATTCCGTATCAAAATTTACTGAATTATACCGATTTTACGGTATACCAAAAAATTTGGTACAGTATTATATCGTACCGAAATTTTCGGTATCGGTATCGATATACGATTTTTAGCGAAATTTTTGATATACCGTACTGATACCAAAAATTTACCCTGAACAATATGAATAGCAGAATTTCGATATACCAAAATTCTAGTACGGTATCGGTATGAAAAATTCTTATACCATATTTTTCGGTATGGTAATGGTATTATACCGTGCCATTTTTCAAGTATTTCAGTTAGAATGTAAATTTAGTCATCTTCGTTGTCTATATCATTGGTTGTAGGAGATTGCCAGGGCTCTATTAGAGGAGAAAGTCTATTGACTATGTGGCTCATATCAGGTCTCTGGTAGGGTTCACGACATGTGCAGTGCCAAGCCAAGTCTGCAACGTCCATTAGACTCTTCTGAGTCTCATCGTCAGTTCAAGGACTCGGTCCGCCATGGAATTTAAAATTTTATTTTTCTCTTGAGTAAACTCTCTTCGAAACACTGATACAAAATTGTCATCAGCAAGGAATGACTTAGTCAATACTTTTCTTCCGATAATTATCTCCATTAATATAACACCGAATGCATAGACATCAACCTTTGCGGACACTTTTCCAGTGGTTGTTAAAATACAGAAGGTCATGTTACTAAATATTTCCATCAAAGTATTTGAGTTATGTTTATACTTTAAAAAACAAAATATCTGTTAAAAAAGTAAAACAATCCACTTACTTGCGTATTCAGGTGCAAGATATCCAAAAGTTCCTGCAACTCGAGTCGTCACAGACATTTTGTTGTGTGTAGCAAGCTTTACCAACCCAAAATCATAAACTTCGACATTCAAATCTTTGTCTAGTAGTATGTTAGCAGGTTTCAAATACCTGTGAATGAAAATCTCCTAGGCCAAATTGTGTAAATACTCAATACCTCTAGCAATATCCAAAGAAATCACTAGTCGCTGCTTCCAAGTAATTGGCGGTTCATTTCTGCTCTCCCATTCAAACAAGTGATGCCCTAGTGTACCCTCTGGCATGAATTCATACATCAAAAGTCTTTCTTGGCCATGAACATAATATCCAAGAAGTGCAACCAAGTTCCGATGTCTAACCTTTCTAAGAACATCAATCTCTGTTTTGAACTCTCATAGGCCATTTTGACCCATCAAACCAGATATACTTCTCTTCACAGCAATTAATATTACATTGAGATCCCCTTTGTAAACGATTCCAAAACCGCCCTTGCCCAATATAAAATCCTCACTGAAATTATTTGTGGTCGTTTTCAATGCTTGAATAGACATATGCAAGCTTTGAGGTTCATCAAGGTATGCATTTACACTCTCAATGCTAAGTTCAAATTTCTTCTTGTTCTTCTTCTTGAGGTGATGTAGTAAAAGTCCTACTGAACAAGCGATAAGAACCGCCACAACGATAACCACCACAGCTATAATGATACCCACAATTGACAATTTGTCCGGAGGACTAGGTGCCCCACTTGTTAGAGAAGAGCTTTCACCTCCTGAGCCAGAGATTTTATGAAGATTGGGATTTCCATCAATTTCAACCTTAATAGAGCTACGAAATTTTGGCACATTCCCACTGAGGTTGTTATTAGGGACATCTAATATTTTGAGAATACGGATCTGAGCCAAGCTATCAGGGATCGTTCCGGTGAGATTATTGTTGCTTAATAACAGCTGAATCAAGGATTTGCTGGAGAACGACGGAAGAGGGCCCTGTAACATGTTTTGGAGAGGTCCACAATCCTAAGCGAAAGGCAGGCAACGAGAGACTGCGGAACAATGCCCTTGAGGGAGTTGCCATGGACATTGAAGGATTCAAGGACCTTGAGGTTGGACAGATCATGAATCGGCCTTTGAAACTGTTGGACTAGAGCCAGGTCATGGTGAGTTGTGGCATTGCCCCAATCACATCAATTCGGTCGGAGATCTTGTCACCAGATTGCTGGTGATCAAGGAAGAGTTTCGTGAGGATGGAGCCGGCGAAGGACCTCTGGAGGGGCCCGGTGAGCTGGTTGTAAGAGAGATGGAGGATGTCGAGGTTCAACAGGGAGCCAAGGAAGTCGGGAATCAACCCTGTGAGGGAAGCATTGATGGCGGAAAAGTAGACAAGTCCAACCGCGGAAGTAATGTCCTGGGAGAGGCTCCAGGGGCGAGAGGGATATCATGTAAAGAGATCTCTTGGAGGGAGGGGAGTCTGATGAAAAATCCACTTGGGATGGAATCAAAGGCATTGGCTTGGAGGTATATCTTCTGGAGCGAGGAGAGTTTCCTGAGGCGAGGGAGAGGGCTGCAAATGTTGTTGAACTCCCGTTGAAGAGACGTGAGTGAGGTAATATTTCCAAGTGCTGGTGAAAGGCTTTCGAAGATATCGCGTTGAGCAAGATTTATTGCGATTACGCGGCCGCGGGAGCAAATAACACCATCCCAAGTGCAGGGATCTAACTGGGGCGTCCAGTTGGAAGGAACCTCATAGAGGGATTGTGTCAGTTCATACATGGCTATATCATCTGTTGGATATTGGGGCCTTAAATGGACCAAAACGATTTTGAGGAAGGAAGCCATCAATTGTTGAAAGTTGTAATTGACTTCAAAATTGAAATCTACTGTAAAATACCAGAAAATGGCGAATAATAATAAGAGAATTTTCCGGAATTTTTAGAAATTTTTCGGGAATTTTTCGGAGATCGTATGGATGAGTTACGGGGATAAAACTAGGCCCTGGGAAAGCCTGTTTAGGCTACCCCATTTAAGCGAGGAAAAGTTTTATTACTTTTCCTTTTTCTTTTTCTCTTTATTTTTCTTTCTCCTCCCGATTTTCCCTGCGTGCCGAGCCCTCACCCTCAGGCCGTTTCCCTTCCCTTCTCAAGCAAATGTGCCGCTGTCGCCCTCTCGCGTCGCCTCGGTCGCCACAGCCAGCGCCGGTGGAAGAGAGCAACGCCGATCGCCTTTCCCCCTGTCGTTGCCTCATCGCCGCAGACATCTCAGCACCGCCGAGGTCGAGCCCTAGATTGGGGAAGGTCAGGAACGCGCCGACACTCCTCTTCGATGCCGGCCATCTTTCCCCTTCTTCCCGAGACACCGTCGGCCACAGGAGCCCTAACGCCGACCCTTTTCCTCTTTCGAGCGCCGGCAGCCAACTATTTGCCCTGGCTTGGATCGCGCTGCCCTCTCCTCCACTATGTCTTTGCCGGCCTCCATGGTCTTCTTCCCGATGTCTCTGCTTCTGCCCTAGCATTGGTGTCGCCACCTCTTCCTCTTGTTTTCCGATCGCCAGCCGCCTCCTCTGTGCCAACCACCGAGTGTCACTCAACCCCTTCCTCACAGGGTTCTGTCGAGCCACAACCAGCCTCTGTTTTGCTTGCTGCCACCACCGGAGAAGAGAAAATTAGGTACAGATTTTTTTTGTACACTTCAACCAGAGATATGGGTTTTGGTAAATTAGTGCTAGAATCCCTAACTAGTTGTGTTTAGGATTTGTACGTGCCAACCGTTTCTGGTTTCCGGTAGTAGATTTCTTGCTGCCTCTGTTATTGATTAGGATTGTTGCTTGATTGCGTATCAATCTTGATTTCATGTGATCCGAACAGTGAAGTATCCAGCAAGGAGGTTGGGCTAGGTGGAGGATCTTGGTTCCGGTAGCTATTCCATCTGTAGCCATCTTGTTGTCAGTATCAACACTCCCTGCTATGGATCAACAATCACAGCCGTTGATTAAGGTAAGCTATGTGTGGAGTTTTGGTTGTATTTCTATGAGTATTTGGAGGATATGCAATTGTATCGAATTGGAGATAAATTGGATTGCTAGATAGTTAGGTTGATCAGGGTTTTACCCTAATTTAGCCTTGAGGATTTTATTTAGCTATACATTTGAGTTAGCTAAATAAAATGTATGTATATTGGTGACACAGGACCTTGACGCGAGACGCGCATCTCGACGAGGATTTATTCGGATACGATCTTTTTATTGGAGGCGGGTACCTCTTGACTTATCTTTTATGATATCGTCATTTGGATATGCATAGTACTTTATAGCTGCAAGCAATGAACATGTTTGTCTTTGGTATGTCACTGGTTGATATCCATAGCATGTTAGGTTTGTCGCTTGTTATGTATCCGTGCTGATATCTCGTGATTTGTTACCATGAGTATCTTATTGCCATGAGTACTTTATTACCATGAGTATCTTAGTTTCTAAAGTGACATACCATGCTCTACTGAGGTTAGGACTAGGTTCTGGATTTTTATTTCTGGCAAGTGTATCTAGATTATCTGATACCTAGGTTTTTATACCATACCTGACTTGTGTACCTCTATTTGTATCTCATATATGATTCATGTACCTAGACTCTGATTCTTTGATCTGTGTATATTGTTGATACATATATTATGGAAGGAGGATATGTTTAGGATCTAGGTTGTTATACCATAGAGGATCTGTATACCCTAGATTCGTGGATTGACCTACTGATACTGTGGTACCCATATTATGTATATATGGATTTTTCTATGCTGATCAGGATATTCCATACTTATTATGTTCAGGACATAGGTTTTTGATATTCTTTCTGACCTGTGTACTATAGATTTTGGTATGTGACCATCGCTTTTACAGTACCCATTTTGTATATATGGATATGGTTATGTTGATCAGTTTTTGTTATGCATAGTGACATGCATCATGATTGCATGTCGCATTGTCGGCTCCACTATGGTTGAGCCCATCGCCGGTTACATACTGCACACACCCCCACTCATGGTTTAGTGGTATATCGTGCGTGTGTGGCGGTTCTCATTGCTTGCTCCTGGTCACATGACCCAATGAGGTAGCCGCCTTCGCTTGGCTCACCGGCATTTAGTGTAGCAAAGATAGTAGCCGCAGACGGTGGACTCGCTTGCGTTGGTCGTGACTCAGGTGGTAGGCAGAGATACCTCCCGTCCATCGTGTCTGGAGTTGAGATCATTGAGCTCCCCATTTATGATTTGGGGTCACAGGACAGAGTACTCCGACAGCATCCCACTCATCAGGAGCAGTGTTACAGAGTGCACGGTTGTCACAAATCTACCCACTCGGTCTCACCATTTGTGTGTGAGATGATCGAGGGGTGACCAGACGCATCATTAGCATCATATGCATCGATGCATTTATATTCTTATGATTGTGTTTGCTGCATATATGCTGCATTTTGGTGGATGCATTTGTTTGACATGCATATAGGAGACACTGCGTATCGGTTTGATGACCCTTTAGTTCGGGATAGAGTTCCTGGTGAGTACAACTTCCTTGGTTACTTTTCAGTTTTGTATATTTACTATATATTATTCGAAGCTGATGTTTATTATTGTTAGATATATCTTACTAGGCATGTCTATTGGTATTCACGAGTTGTTGAACTCACCCCGCTGACACTATCTTTTCGTGTACCGTGTTATTTATGGTGTCACTTGGAGCATCCCGTCTGCTGGTCCCCACGTCACATCGTAAGACTTATGGTTTCACGATGTTTTGTTTGTTTTATGTATCGTTTGTTTAGTACTCTGATTTTATTTTTGGAGTGTTGACGTTGTTATGTGATATTTTGTATTTATGTTATTGGTTGTGTAAGTCTAGCCGGCTAGCAGTCTTTGTGTTTTGGTTTTGTTCCAGCCGAGTGGGCTGATGATATATATTTAACTGCGTGGTTGTGTCAGCCAGAGGCTGAATTTGATATTAATTGCGTGGTGTTTGTTTTCTTTTATTGTTATTATTCCAGCCGCATGTGGCTAAGGTATATAGTGTTTGTAGAAAAGTTTCAGATTGTCCGCCGTACAGGGGAGATGCTGCCGAAATTTCTTCGGACAGAGACTCCTCTGGGGCGTGACAATTTAGTGGTATCAGAGCAGGTATACGATAGTTGCTATGTGTTTTGGATTTTTGAGATTTATCTGATATCAATTTATTTGGTATCAGAGATCGACTTACGTGTCTTATTTTTCCGGTGTTTCAGATTTTGTGTTTTGGTCTTCTCGATGTGATTTTTTTGGATTTTGGGACCTGACAGCGACAGGACATCTCCAAGCTATAGGAGGTATGTGGTATACTGTTATCCTACATTTGTGTTAGTATATGCACTGTTGACTATTACTGTTTATGACCTGTATTAGCACTCTTTTCTGGTACCTGTCTAGTTGATATAGCATATATTTTATGTATTAGGTTAGCCACTGATGATGATCGACCTTGATAGAGATTAAGGGTTACAGTTTCTGGTGATTTATCATATCATACACTAGTAGTTTTTAGCTTATGTTATTACTAGTTGGTTAGCAGATTGAGGCACATACCAGCCTCTGCTTTTAATAGCTGGGTAGTGGATAGTATTTATATCTTTATGTTGACCTAGCCAGTAGTATACTATGTTATCTTAGTTAATTTCATCAGTAAATATTGATTTATTCTTGTTAGATCAGTCAGTAGGAGTCTGATTTACACTTATTGATTTGGGTAGTTGTATATTGATATACCTTAGTTGCTTGTGGAGGATTAAGGTATTCTTGATTAGTTAGAAGATGATTGATTTAGTTTTGTTGGTTTGATCAGTAGAGGACAATCATACTCTATTTTTAGAGGTCCGAATCTTTTGATTTTTCGTGCTTAGTTGGATATTATGAGCACATTGGAGTACATGACTGTTACTGACGTGGGAAAAGACTGAATTAGCCGTATGTCGTTGTTGGTTTGGTCAGTCTTTAGAGGATTGATTTATCCTATTCCGTGGGTACTTTAAATTTAGACTATAAGTACCTTGTAGGATAACTTAGAAGGTGGCATAGGGTTTATGTGGTAGATTGGATTAAATATGCTGATTTTGCATATCTATGAAGTGTGTATATGATTGATATGAGTTGAAGAAGTTCTATGATGGATAGTTCATTTGTGGATAGTGAGATATTCCCATCTATATATGGTTATTGTAGGTTCCTTGTGGATTACAGCTTCTTAGTTAGCTGTACGTGTCTGATTGACATATCTGGGGTATCTTGTTGATTTTTTTGTGATTTGTGAATGCACCTGGGTTTTAGTATGCCTTATTGGAAGTATACGTTGATTATACTCTTGGCATGTGTGTATATATGTCAGGTGAGTGTTGTTTGAGGTGTATTGTCGATTATACCTATATTGATATGCGCACACGGGTTCGGTATACATTGTTGGAGGTATCACGGTGATTTATACCTGTGATGTGAGTATTTTTTTTGTGTGTACTAATTGGAGGATTATGTCGATCATACATATGTTGTGTGTGCACGTGTGTCAGATGTATGGTTGGTAGCATCATGATGATTCTACCTATGTTAAATGTAGAATGTTAAATGTCTACATTATGATATTGGTTCTTTAGCCTATTAACTAATTCTCCCATTATTGGGTGACCGACCCACTAGGAGGATGATAGAGTTGACTATGGATTTGATTTGCTTACTGGATTGTGATACTCTAGGCTAACCACAGTGATCTGTGGTAGAGAGATCTCGTGCAGTCTCCAGCTAGATAGTTAGGTGCTTTGGGCACTTATGTATTGTTGTAGTAGAGCGTAGCTCCCACATGTTATGGATTATTTGTGGTGGAGCGTTGCTCCCACATATGGAGGATTTCTTGTGGTAGAGCGTTGCTCCCACTATGTGGTATTTCGTGTGATAGAGCATTGCTCTCACACTGGAGGTTCTATTCTTTGGTGATTATATATCGTTGGTGATTAGATCTGTTTATTGTTGAGGATCTTATGGTTATGAATGTCTGTGATACGGACATTATGTGGCTTGGTTTTACTATTAGTTCTTGCGGTGCCCTAGAGGTTATCATGGACCCGATGATTTGGGTATCCTTAGAATGTTTGGATCAGTTTCCATTGTCTTTGTTGACGATGTTGTGATTTATTTCGGATCCGCGGTGAGTCACGCACGCCATTTTTGCATAGTTCTGGAGATGTTTTGACGAGAACATCTATATGCGAAGTTCAGTAGTGCGTTTTGAGATTTTATTTTGTGAGATTTTTAGGACACATGATGACCAGTAGGAGTATACTGTGGTTCCACAGGAGATCGAGTTTGTTTCCGTTGGGAGTAGACGGAGTCTACAGAAGAGGCTCGCAACTTCCTTTGTTTGGCCGATATTTCCGGAGATACGTTGAGGGGTTCTCACGGATTGCTATTGCTACTTACACGCCTGACCAGAAAAAGGCGTGAAGTTCACTTGGACCGAGGATTGCAAGACCAGCTTCTAGGAGCTGAAGCGGAGACCAGTGTCGGCTCCGATTTTGGTTTTTCCTTTTGGAGAGGACGGATTCGTGCTTTATACCGACGCATCTCCACAGGATTTGGCGCTGTTCTGATGCAGCACGACACAGTAGTCTTCTATGTTTTTCGACAGTTGTAGGAGCATGAGTAGAACTACCAGTATATGACTTGTGGCTGGCCGTCATTATTTTGTGCCTTGAAGATTTGGCAGCCTTATCTATACGGTGTTACATTTGAGATTCTCACGGACCATAAGAGTCTCAAATATTTGTTCACTTGGAAAGGAACCTAATCTCCGACAGAGGGGATGGATAGAGTTCCTGAAGGATTTTGATTGTACCATTAGCTATCACTCAGGTAGAGCTAATGGGGTTGCCGATGCACTTAGCAGGAAGTTAAGAGGGACTTTAGCTTGCCACCGAGTTGTGGTCATAGACTTGATTCAAGGTTTCTCCAAGTGGGCCTTGAGGGATAAGGACAGACAGAGCTAGGTATTCTTGTTACCATGGCTGCTTAGTCGTCGATCAGGACGAGGATCCGAGAGCCCTAGGCTGCTGATCAGTATTTACAGTTTATTAGCAGCCAGATAGCTTCCGGGTAGCAGACCGAGTTTACACGAGACGAGGAGGGTGTTATACACTTCCGAGGCAGATTATGCGTACTTCAGTCTCATCTGGTCTTATAGGAGTTACTTCCGGAGGCTCATCGCTCATGATTTGCTGACCACCCAGGCGGTAGCCGTGGGTACCAAGATTTGAGGTGTTTCTATTGGTGGAAATGTCATGAAGGAAGACATCGCGGATTTTGTAGCTAGATGTCTTGTTTGTCAGCAAGTGAAGGCCGAGCATCAGAGACCTGCCGGTTTATTTTAGCAGATTCCTATTCCTGAGTGGAAATGAGAACATATTACTATGGACTCTGTGGTGGGTTTGCCGAGGACATGAAGAGGCCATGACGTAATTTGGGTAATCATTGAGCGATTAACCAAATCTGCGCACTCGTTAGCGATTCGGAAGACTGATTTCCTGGATCGATTGGTGGATCTGTTTTGCCGGGAGATCATCAGATCATGTGGTGTTCCGTTGACTATTATTTCGGATAGAGACCCCCGGTTTGACAGAGTCTGCAGCAGGCTTTGGGCACGCAGCTCTGTTTCAATACAACTTTCCATCCGCAGACAGATGGTCAGTAAGGCGGACTATTTAGACTCTAGAGGACTTGTTGAGGTCTTGTATATTGGATTTTTGGAGGCAGTTGTAATGACTATTTGCCATTGGTAGAGTTCGCCTACAACAACAGCTTTCACTCGGCTTTCCAGAGGGCACCGTTTGAAGCGTTGTATGTAGATCTTGTCGGATACCCACCCTCTGGGATGAGGTTGGGGAGGCCCAGTTGTTGGGACCTCATAGAGCTCAGCATGAGACAGAGTTGGTTCGTATTATCAGACAGAGGATGTCAGAGGTGCCGGACCGCCAGAGGAGTTATGCTGATCGAAGACTCAGACCTTTGGAGTTCTCTATTGACGACCATGTTTTCTATGAGTCTCACCCACGAAAGGGGTGAAGATTTGGCCTCAGAGGTAAGCTAGCTCCGTGATACGTTGGCTGTTTCCAGATCTTGGATGGAGCGGTAGCTTACACGCTGACACTACCGACATATTTCGTGTATCTATGCTGAGGAGATACATAGCAGACCCAGCTCATGTGTTGACAGATAATCTCAGTTCCCATCAGCCTGACATCACCTATGAGGAGGTTCTGGTACGGATTCTAGACCAGAAAGGACGTCAATGGTGGATCAAGACTATCCGGCTGGTTAAGTCGGATGACAGTATCATTTGGATGAGGAGGATTACTTGGGAGCACGAGGATATTATCCGAGCTCGATATCCCCATCTTTTCATTTGACATATGTGATTTAATTTATCGTTCAGCATTTTATACTCTTTACCTGTTTTGGTACTTGCTGATGGTAGATAACGAAATTTGGGGACCAAATTTTTTATTAGAGGGGGAGAATGTAAAATACCAGAAAATGGCGAATAATAATAAGAGAATTTTCCGGAATTTTTAGAAATTTTTCGGGAATTTTTCGGAGATCGTATGGATGAGTTACGGGGATAAAACTGGGCCCTGGGAAAGCCTGTTTAGGCTACCCCATTTAAGCGAGGAAAAGTTTTATTACTTTTCCTTTTTCTTTTTCTCTTTATTTTTCTTTCTCCTCCCGATTTTCCCTGCGTGCCGAGCCCTCACCCTCAGGCCGTTTCCCTTCCCTTCTCAAGCAGACGTGCCGCTGTCGCCCTCTCGCGTCGCCTCGGTCGCCACAGCCAGCGCCGGTGGAAGAGAGCAACGCCGATAGCCTTTCCCCCTGTCGTTGCCTCATTGCCGCAGACATCTCAGCACCGCCGAGGTCGAGCCCTAGATTAGGGAAGGTCAGGAACGCTCCGACACTCCTCTTCGATGCCGGCCATCTTTCCCCTTCTTCCCGAGACACCGTCGGCCACAGGAGCCCTAACGCCGACCCTTTTCCTCTTTCGAGCGCCGGCAGCCAACTATTTGCCCTGGCTTGGATCGCGCTGCCCTCTCCTCCACTATGTCTTTGCCGGCCTCCATGGTCTTCTTCCCGATGTCTCTGCTTCTGCCCTAGCATTGGTGTCGCCACCTCTTCCTCTTGTTTTCCGATCGCCAGCCGCCTCCTCTGTGCCAACCACCGAGTGTCACTCAACCCCTTCCTCACAGGGTTCTGTCGAGCCACAACCAGCCTCTGTTTTGCTTGCTGCCACCACCGGAGAAGAGAAAATTAGGTACAGATTTTTTTTGTACACTTCAACCAGAGATATGGGTTTTGGTAAATTAGTGCTAGAATCCCTAACTAGTTGTGTTTAGGATTTGTACGTGCCAACCGTTTCTGGTTTCCGGTAGTAGATTTCTTGCTGCCTCTGTTGTTGATTAGGATTGTTGCTTGATTGCGTATCAATCTTGATTTCATGTGATCCGAACAGTGAAGTATCCAGCAAGGAGGTTGGGCTAGGTGGAGGATCTTGGTTCCGGTAGCTATTCCATCTGTAGCCATCTTGTTGTCAGTATCAACACTCCCTGCTATGGATCAACAATCACAGCCGTTGATTAAGGTAAGCTATGTGTGGAGTTTTGGTTGTATTTCTATGAGTATTTGGAGGATATGCAATTGTATCGAATTGGAGATAAATTGGATTGCTAGATAGTTAGGTTGATCAGGGTTTTACCCTAATTTAGCCTTGAGGATTTTATTTAGCTATACATTTGAGTTAGCTAAATAAAATGTATGTATATTGGTGACACAGGACCTTGACGCGAGACGCGCATCTCGACGAGGATTTATTCGGATACGATCTTTTTATTGGAGGCGGGTACCTCTTGACTTATCTTTTATGATATCGTCATTTGGATATGCATAGTACTTTATAGTTGCAAGCAATGAACATGTTTGTCTTTGGTATGTCACTGGTTGATATCCATAGCATGTTAGGTTTGTCGCTTGTTATGTATCCGTGCTGATATCTCGTGATTTGTTACCATGAGTATCTTATTGCCATGAGTACTTTATTACCATGAGTATCTTAGTTTCTAAAGTGACATACCATGCTCTACTGAGGTTAGGACTAGGTTCTGGATTTTTATTTCTGGCAGGTGTATCTAGATTATCTGATACCTAGGTTTTTATACCATACCTGACTTGTGTACCTCTATTTGTATCTCATATATGATTCGTGTACCTAGACTCTGATTCTTTGATCTGTGTATATTGTTGGTACATATGTTATGGAAGGAGGATATGTTTAGGATCTAGGTTGTTATACCATAGAGGATCTGTATACCCTAGATTCGTGGATTGACCTACTGATACTGTGGTACCCATATTATGTATATATGGATTTTTCTATGCTGATCAGGATATTCCATACTTATTATGTTCAGGACATAGGTTTTTGATATTCTATCTGACCTGTGTACTATAGATTTTGGTATGTGACCATCGCTTTTACAGTACCCATTTTGTATATATGGATATGGTTATGTTGATCAGTTTTTGTTATGCATAGTGACATGCATCATGATTGCATCTGTGCGATTGTCGGCCCCACTATGGTTGAGCCCATCGCCCGACATGTACCGCACACACCCCACTCATGGTTTAGTGGTATATCGTGTGTGTGGCGGTTATTGCTCCGCTGGTCACATGACCAATGAGGTAGCCGCCGGGCCTGCCTGCTTGCTCACCGGCATTTAGTGTAGCAACAGTAGTAGCCGACGGTGGACTCGCTTTGGCTCCGCTGGTCGTGACTCGGTAGCCAGAGATACCTCCCGCTATCGTGTCCGAGTTGAGAGCATTGAGCTCCCCATTTATGATTTGGGGTCACAGGAGTACTCCGACAAGATCCCGCCCACTCGGTCACCATCGAGCAGTGACGAGAGTGCACGTTGTCACAATACCCACTCGGTCTCACCATTTGTGTGAGATGATCGTCAGGGGTGACCAGGACGCATCATTAGCATCATATGCATTGATGCATTTATATTCTTATGATTGTATTTGCTGCACTTATATGCTGCATTTTGGTGGATGCATTTGTTTGACATGCATACAGGAGACATACTACGTATCGGTTTGATGACCCTTTAGTTCAGGATAGGAGTTCCTGGTGAGTACAGCTTCCTTGGTTACTTTTCAGTTTTGTATATTTACTATATATTATTCGGAAGCTGTATTCCATGTTTATTACTGTTAGATATATCTTACTAGGCATGTCTATTGGTATTCGCTGAGTTGTTGAACTCACCCCCGTTGACACTATCTTTTTCAGGTACCAGGTTATTTATGGTGTTGCTTGGAGCATCCTGTCTGCTGGTCCCCACGTCACATCAGAAGACTTATCGGTTTCACGTATGTTTTGTTTGTTTTATGTATCAGTTTGTTTAGGTCTGTACTCTGGTTTTATTTTTGGAGTGTTGACGTTGTTATGTGGTATTTTGTATTTATGTTACTGGTTGTGTAAGTCTAGCCGGCTAGCAGTCTTTGTGTTTTGGTTTTGTTCCAGCCGAGTGGGCTGATGATATATATTTAACTGCGTGGTTGTGTCAGCCAGAGGCTGAATTTGATATTAACTGCGTGGTGTTTGTTTTCTTTTATTGTTATTATTCCAGCCGCATGTGGCTGAGGTATATAGTGTTTGTAGAAAAGTTTCAGATTGTCCGCCGTACAGGGGAGATGCTGCCGAAATTTCTTCGGACAGAGACTCCTCTGGGGAGTGACATCTACGATTCGCGTAGATAGATTTAGACTATTAATTTGCTCAAAACCGATTAAGGGTGAATGAGAAATTAATGTTTAATATCGGCCCAAAATAACATTTATTATTCATTAATAAAGTGCATGGGAGAATAGTCCCACATCGGAAATTCTCGATGTGTGTTCTCTACTTATTAATGAAGATGTGTTAATGGAGTTAACACAAAAATAAAAGGACAGGTGCTCCCTTAGCCCAGGGCGAGCAGGTGCTCGCACCTGTGAGCCCGCCACCCGCCACGTGCGCACGTGCGCAATGGGCGTTTTGTAGGCACACTTTGCACTTCTCACGTACGCATCGTCGCGAGGAGCTTAAATTTATGCTCCAGGTGACATTGCAGTGCCTACGTGGCACTCGGGTGACGTGTCAGGCTCGTACCTGACGTGGCAGTACCTATGCGGCATCCTCATGGACAAAGGGAGATGACTGGACAGTTGACTTCGGGAATGGATGGCTACCATTGATCAACGTTGATCAAATAGGTGTGATGGATCGCTTGTGATGCGATCTAGAGCGTTGGATCGCAAAGAGTAACGATCTGACGGCTTGGGATGAGACTTGATCTGAAGCATCGAATCAATGGATCCAGATCCGATGGCCGATGACATTAGGCGGGATCTGAGGGTCACAACTCCTCAGATCTGATGGATGAGATTGAAGTGGGCTTGGTGAAGGGTTACAACCCTTCAGAATGGATGATCTAGATCGATCCAGCCCAAGGAACACATCCAAGGAACACATCCACTCACCCAAAGGACACTCAACCTCTTCTTTCAGTATAAATAAAACCCTCCAGATGATGGAATATTCACTCAATACTCTCTTCTCTTCCTCAAGCATTCATTTCATCTTGTGCATTCAAGAGTCCAAGAAGTCTACTAGAAGGTTCGCTGGTCTCGGAAGTCGGAGTGCTACGATTCCGAGACGTTCGTCGTCGTTGTATCTTGGGAACGAATTGCAACAATCCGTTAAGCACCGTAGCGGAGCAATATCGTTTACGGAGATAGTGTCGAACACTAGCCTCAACGATCAGTTTGTATACTCCAGAAGCTACCCGGGATTAACAGTCATACACGATATTTCGTGCAAATTGATATGGCTACCAACGACATTCAGACGGCCGTTCCGACCGTCGTTCCGACCGCCATTCCGACAACCATTCTGCACGGAGAAAAGCTGGAGAAATTCACCGGAACCGACTTCAAAAGATGGCAGCAGAAGATGCTGTTTTATCTAACAACGCTAAACCTTGTACGATTTTTGCACGAAGACACGCCAGCCGCTACGGAAGGTAGTAAGGCTGCTAGCGATGCGTGGTCTCACGGAGATTTTCTGTGCCGCAATTATATACTCAACGCCTTGGACAACATGTTATATAACGTATATTGTTCTCTGGAGACGGCGAAATCTTTGTGGGAATCCCTTGAGAAGAAATACAAGACCGAAAATGCTGGATTGAAGAAATTCATCGTCGGTCGGTTTCTGGATTTCAAGATGGTGGACTCAAAAAGCGTCTCATCTCAAGTCCAAGATATGCAATTAATACTGCATGATCTGGACGCCGAAGGCATGAAGCTGAACGAGACATTCGCAGTTGCTGCTGTAATTGAGAAGCTCCCTCCGTCATGGAAGGATTTCAAGAATTACCTAAAGCACAAGCAAAAGGAGATAGGGCTGCAAGACCTGATCCTGAGGCTACGAATAGAGGAGGATAATCGAAAGTTATCCGACTCCAGAGGAACCAAGCGGACTATAGACGAAATGTCCAACTTGGTCGAGCCGAACGCTAAAAAGCCGAAGCAGTTCAAAAAGAAGACTCAAGCAAAGAAGTTCAAAGGCTCCTGCTACAACTGTGGAAAGGCAGGACACCTGTCCAAGGACTGCAGACGCCCAAAGAAGCCAACCAAGGGGCCAAAAGATGCTGCGAATCATGTCGCAACCTCTCTTGAGGACTTGGATCTCACTGCGGTTGTATTTGAAGCCAACTTGGTGGATACCAACCTGAAGCAGTGGTTCATTGATACTGGAGCAACTCGTCATATCTGTTCCGATAAGGCGATGTTCTCCAAGTATACTCCGATAAATGGCAGGAAGCTCTATATGGGTAATTCCACGACGTCGCCAATTGTTGGACTCGGAAAGGTTGTTCTGAAGATGACGTCCGGAAAGGAGCTAACACTCATTGATGTACTCCATGTTCCCGACATCAGTAAGAACCTAGTTTCTGGAGCGGCATTGGTCAAGGCCGGATTTAGGCTAGTGTTCCAGTCAGACAACTTTGTACTTACGAAGAATGGTGTCTTCGTAGGAAAGGGGTACCTAGAAAAGGGTCTATTCAAAATGGTTGTAATGCCTGTACTCCGAAATTTTGATGGTAATAAAATAAATGCTTCCAGCTATGTTGTTGAGTGTTTTAATTTATGGCATGATCGAATCTGACATGTGCATAATAATACTCTCAAACGTCTCGTCAAATTAAATTTATTACCAAACGTCAATGTTGACGGAATACACAAATGTGAAGTGTGCGTGGAAGCGAAAATGACGAAACTACCTTTTCATTCGGTGGAAAGGACAACAACTCCTCTAGAGTTGATACATAGTGATCTATGTGACTTGAAATTTGTGCAAACTAGAGGAGGTAAAAAAATATTTTATTACTTTTATCGATGACTGCTCAAAGTTCTGTTATGTCTTTCTTTTAAGAAGTAAAGACGAAGCCCTAGAGGCGTTCAAAACCTATAAAACAGAAGTTGAAAACCAACTTGACAAAGGAATTAAAATAATTCGAAGCGATAGAGGTGGAGAATATGGTGCACCGTTTGATAAATTTTATACAGAATCTGGCATTATCCATCAAACAACGACGCCTTACTCACCTCAATCAAACGGTGTCGCCGAACGTAAAAATCAGACACTAAAAGAAATGATGAATGCCTTGTTAATAAATTCAGGCTTACCTCAAAACTTGTGGGGGGAAGCAATATTATCGGCAAATCACATTCTCAACAGAATCCCTCATAAGAAAAATGAGAAAACTCCATATGAACTATGGAAAGGCCGCGAGCCATCGTACAAATACCTGAAAGTGTGGGGGTGCTTGGCAAAGGTCGAAGTACCTAAACCAAAGTAAGTAAAGATCGGACCTAAAACGTTCGATGCGGTATTTGTCGGATATTCCCATAATAGTAGAGCATATCGTTTCCTAGTTCACAAATCAGACATTCCTGATATACATGTGGGAACAACCATAGAATCTCGGAATGCGATATTCTTTGAAAATGTGTTCCCAAATAAAAAGGGAAACGTTGAAAGTGATAACAACGGAAGTTCAAACAAAAATGACGTTACCGAACTTAGCTGTTATAAAAGGACTATTGACGATCAAAGTGAAGAGCCACATCGTAGCAAACGGGCTAGAGTTGAGAAATCGTTCGGGCCAGATTTCATGACTTTCATGTCAGAAATGGAACCAAGAACATTAAGTGAAGCTCTCTCTAGACCCGATGCTCCAATGTGGAAAGAAGCTGTCAATAGTGAAATTGAGTCTATCATGAATAATCATATTTGGGAATTAGTAGACCTTCCTTCTGGTAATAAACCATTAGGTTGTAAGTGGATACTAAAACGTAAGTATAAAGCTGATGGATCAATTGACAAGTATAAGGCCAGACTTGTAGCCAAGGGGTACAAGCAAGAGGAAGGCCTTAATTACTTCGATACATACTCACCAGTGACAAGGATTACGTCCATACGAGTGCTAATAGCCATTGCAGCACTGTATGACCTTGAAATACATCAAATGGACGTTAAGACTGCGTTCTTAAATGGTGAGTTGGAAGAAGAAATTTATATGGAGCAACCCGAAGGGTTCATCGCTCCTGGAAATGAGAAAAAGGTGTGTCGACTTGTTAAGTCGTTGTACGGACTTAAGCAAGCGCCTAAACAATGACACGAAAAATTTGACAAAGTAATGCTGTCAAACGAATTCAGAATAAATGAATGTGACAAATGCATTTATGTCAAAAACACACCTGAAGGCTATGTAATTGTCTGTCTATACATAGACGACATGCTAATAATGGGCAGTAATCATGATGTAATCATGACTACAAAGAAAATGTTGACCAGAAATTTTTATGGGTCAAGCAGATGTTATATTGGGAATTAAAATTCTCAGGACATCAGAAGGGATAGTTTTAACACAATCCCATTATGTAGAATCTGTATTGAAAAAATTCAATGCGTACGATTTCTCTACAGTGAAAACACCTATGGATTTAAGTCAACACTTAGCGAAAAATCATGGTGAGACCATATCGCAGTTGGAATATTCTCGGATAATAGGCAGTTTAATGTATCTCACAAACTGCACACATCCAGATATTGCCTGTACGGTCAACAAACTGAGTCGTTTTACGAGTAATCCAAACGACACCCATTGGAAAGCATTGATGTGAGTTCTCAGATATTTGAAATATACTATGAACTATGGATTATATTATGGAAAATATCCCGCTGTGTTGGAAGGATATTGTGATGCTAATTGGACATCAGATACAAAAGACTCCAAATCCACTAGTGGATATGTATTCACGATCGGTGGGGGAGCAGTATCTTGGAAATCCACTAAGCAGACTTGCATTGCTCGGTCAACTATGGAATCCGAGTTTATAGCACTAGACAAAGCAGCTGAGGAAGCTGAATGGCTGCGGAATTTCTTGGAAGATATTCCGAGCTGGATGAAACCTGTGCTTGCCGTACTAATCCACTGTGATAGTCAATCGGCGATTGGAAGGGCACAGAGTAATATGTATAATGGGAAGTCACGACATATACGTCGTAGACATAATACCATTAGGCAGTTGATCTCGAATGGAGTGATTGCAATTGACTATGTTAAGTCCAAAGATAATTTGACAGATCCTCTAACGAAGGGGTTGAGTTAAGATCAAGTATACTGCTCATCAAGAGGAATGAGATTAAAAATCTACAACTGAAAACAACTGTAGCGGTAACCCAACCTTGTTGACTGGAGATCCCAAGATCTTGGTTCAATGGGACAACGAAGTTACAGAAGTTGTGGTCCAGCACATTAGATAGTTTATCTCTATCCCAATCCTAGGATGAATTTGTGCTGTCCTACCTCATGTAGTGAGGTTAAGCTTATTCTTTTAGTGACTTCTATACCTGATAAGGTGGAGTATGGTAGGATACTCTTGATAGAAGTGTCACCTATGTGAGTGTGAAGACAGGCCGCTTCAATGAAACACTCATGAATCCAAGATGGTATCCATGGCCGAAACGGAACTAACCATGAGAACCTAAAGTAGGTGAGATAGATCTCTGTGTGGGTGTTATTGTCTAAGTATACACCAACAGCTGAGCAGTTCAAGACATCACGTTCACAGCCTAGTATACTCGATAGCATTTCACTACGGAAGGTTCAAAGCCACAAGCTACCTCTCCCGATGCAGTGACTTATCGATTGGACTCTTGTAAAGTGTCAGCATGCATACACGCATTGCATTAATTTCCATTCATGTGGGGGATTGTTGGATATTGGGGCCTTAAATGGACCAAAACGATTTTGAGGAAGGAAGCCATCAATTGTTGAAAGTCGTAATTGACTTCAAAATTGAAATCTACGATTCGCGTAGATAGATTTAGACTATTAATTTGCTCAAAACCGATTAAGGGTGAATGAGAAATTAATGTTTAAAATCGGCCTAAAATAACATTTATTATTCATTAATAAAGTGCATGGGAGAATAGTCCCACATCGAAAATTCTCGATGTGTGTTCTCTACTTATTAATAAAGATGTGTTAATGGAGTTAACACAAAAATAAATGGATAGGTGCTCCCTTAGCCCAGGGCGAGCAGGTGCTCGCATCTGTGAGCCCGCCACCCGCCACGTGCGCAATGGGCGCTTTGTAGGCGCACTTTGCACTTTGCACTTTGCACTTTGCACTTTGCACTTTGCACTTTGCACTTTGCACTTTGCGAGGAGCATTGAGGAGCTTAAATTTATGCTCCAGGTGACATTGCAGTGCCTACGTGGCACTCGGGTGACGTGTCAGGCTCGTACCTGATGTGGCAGTACCTATGCGGCATCCTCGTGGGCAAAGGGAGATGACTGGATAGTTGACTTAGGGAATGGATGACTACCATTGATCAACGTTGATCAAATAGGTGTGATGGATCGCTTGTGATGCGATCTAGAGCGTTGGATCGCAAAGAGTAACGATCTGACGGCTTGGGATGAGACTTGATTTGAAGCATCGAATCAATGGATCCAGATCCGATGGTCGATGACAATAGGCGGGATCTAAGGGTCACAACTCCTCAGATCTGATGGATGAGATTGAAGTGGGCTTGGTGAAGGGTTACAACCCTTCAGAATGGATGATCTAGATCGATCCAGCCCAAGGAACACATCCACTCACCCAAAGGACACTCAACCTCTTCTTTCAGTATAAATAGAACCCTCCAGATGATGGAATATTCACTCAATCCTCTCTTCTCTTCCTCAAGCATTCATCTCATCTTGTGCATTCAAGAGTCCAAGAAGTCTACTAGAAGGTTCGCTGGTCTCGGAAGTCGGAGTGCTACGATTCCGAGACGTTCGTCGTCGTTGTATCTTGGGAACGAATTGCAACAATCCGTTAAGCACCGTAGCGGAGCAATATCGTTTACGGAGATAGTGTCGAATACTAGCCTCGACGATCAGTTTACATACTCCAGAAGCTACCTGGGAATAACATCATCTGGATTTTCACCACGACATTGACAGCATAGATCTATCACAACTAAATAGAAGAGGAAAAAGAAGATGAAGGTGGCATAGGGAGTTCAATTCCTCGTCTCAACCATCATTCTCCTATACAATCTAATGAGGGGGTTGAGAGAAGAGCTAGTATATTAATTCGCAACAATATAATATAATATAATTTATAAAGTAAAAAAATATAAAATCTAATATTCAAAATTTTCAACTCTAACGTCTTTAATATTGTATTCTTCTAATTGATTCTAAATCTTTTAAAAAAAATCTATGCAAGTAGATATAGCGATTTACTAATAAAAATAATTAAAAAATAACTAACAATCTAAATTTAAACATTATAAATTCTCAAGCTATCTAATATCAAAGATAAGACTCATGCCTATTGCTTAATTACATAATAGCCTTCAAATGATCAACAATATTGGTCACTGCTTATGAATGTACAAATTAGGAGGAGAAATATTCAATCTTAATGCAAGGAATAATATTTAGGGGAAAAGTATGGAGTTTTGAATATCAAAATATTTTGTAATTCAAATTACACAGTATGTTTAAATATCCTTATATTCAAAATTAAATTTTTTAAATTTTTTTCCTAGAATTCCTATAATCTTTTTATAAAAAAACCATAATAATTGTATTAGAAGGCCTCGTCATCTTTGCCCGTTACTTGAGATTTGTCAATATATAAAAATAAAATATAAATTTAAAATAAAAAATTGAAATATGGAAAATTCGAGAATGATTTTAATTTATTTACTGATTACGAATTATCTTATTGGGACAGTTGAATTATGTGATCGCAAGATAGTCAAACGAGAGGAGAAAAAAAAGAGGAATTTTCTAGCAATGACAATGACTGTAATTCCTTTTCTGATCATATTTTTATTATCCGACTCTTGTAATTTTATGCCTTTTTATTATGTTTTCTAAAGACCTAGTCACTGACCATCTTGTGAATTTTACATGTTTTAATAAATTTATCAGATAATATCACTTTTTTTTACAATTCATTTTATATAGATTTAGATTTATTATTTTTTCATAAAGGAAATGCAACTTACTGATTTATTAGTCGTTTGTTTTATTGAATTAGTTAGATTTTATAGAGGATCAAGCTTCACATTAGGGGTGGGGGAAAATATCAAAATTTCGGTATACCGCATATGTCGTATCGAAATTTATCGAATGATACCGATTTTATGATATACCAAAAATTTTGTTACGATATTATACCGTACCGAAATTTTTGGAATTGGTATCGAAATACGATTTTAAGTGAAATTTAATTTCGATATACCGTACCGATATCAAAAATTTACCCTAAACAATATGAATACTAAAATTTCGGTATACCAAAATTCCGTATACCGAAATTCTGGTACGGTATCGGTATAAATAATTTTTATACTGTATTTTTTGGTATGGTAACGATATGTGGGTTGATGGTTCGGTACACCGTACCGAACCACCCCTAAGAACTAATAGGAATGCTCAGATACTCGTATTTTATAGAAGGTATCTTATAAATAATTAGATAATCAGTTGTTAAGGTTAGTGAGGTAGATATATTCATTAGTCTGTGAAGATATATAAATAGGAAACGATCGGAGATGGATTACTAGGGATCACTCAATATGTGAAATGGGAAAGAAAACATATTATACTTATACTGGGTTGCTTGAGAATAGGTACCCCAAATACGTACAAGGTTGCTCTCTTGTAGAAATAGGTAACCGTTGGAGAGATACCCATTGTTTAAGGCATAAAGAAATTCTCACCGTGGGATCACCTCAGTCATAGATATAATTGAATGAAAGATGCATATGAGGCTCCGCACCTTTTCTATCTTAATTGTTATCATTCACGAGGCTAGCAGCAGACTATGCACTATTATATTTTATAGTCGTAATGAGATAGGCTAAGCCCGTAACAGGCTCAGTAGCAGGGAAGATCAATAAAAAAGTGGATTACCTTTGCTAGTTGCTGCTGCGGAGCGTAGAGTGCTGCAGAGCTGCGGAGTGCGACTGCTGTGGAGTTGTGCAACTCGGAGTGCAGAGTGATGAGTGATGAGGAGAGGTTAGTGGTTATTAGTGGCAATGTTATTAATCATTTTATTAGACACTAAACCATTTTATTTGTTGAATGAAAGGAACTGCATCAACATGCTCATTCGGCTTTTTTGAACTTACATTAAAAATGGAAGTCTTTTAACCGATTCAAGCAATTTTTCATTTGATTTAGGTAATCGATTAAACGAAGAAATAGTAAACATTACTGTTCCTCCGTAAAACCAAAAGAAAATAAAACTTTAATTGATTAAATCAATTGATTGAAACAATCGATTAAAATGAAAAAAGAATTGTGAATAGTAGACCATTCATTTATATACATGAACACTTATTTATTGATCAATAAATCTTTGCGACAAGGAGCAGTTTAACAGCCATGTTTTTGATTAATTGTATCACTGAGCTGAGCTTGCAATTTTGATGGTGAATGCCGTGCAATCTCAATAGGCTTATATAGAGAAAAAGTAAGTTTAAAACATTCTTCCAACTCTGCTCTGCTATGCCATGCTCTCATTTGGTACCGTGCGTGAGAGGAGAGATTATGAAATGATAAACGTGCATGACATGCTCAGTCTTCGCCTGCTCCTTAATCATCTGAGTAACTACTTGCTCTTATTACTTGACCAATTAAAAGATTTCGCCTGACACTTTGACCTTGTTGCTACCAAATACAAGACATGCACAAAGGTAATTGACTTTGTCCTCCGCGTCTTCTTCTGTACTAGTTTACTTGGCCAACATACATGCAAATTAGAACTATACAATATGAGCAACTGAATGTCTTTATAATTAATTGATTGGCTCGGATCGACTTTACTAATCCATGTGACCATTAATGTTCATCTTTGAACTATACAATATTTATAAAGATTATTTAAAACCTTATTCTTTATATATCCCTTTCCTCTAACCTATTCCGTATATCATTGCAGCAATCTACTCGATCGCAACCGTTGCTACTCTTTTATATATTATTTTCAACTTAATTAATCTCCTTGTTCCCCTAAACAAATTACCTAAGATGACAGCTAAAATTCATGTGATTAATGTTCATCTTTGAACTTTACAATATTTATAAAGATTATTTCAAACCTTATTCTTTATATATCCCTTTCCTCTAACCTATTATGTATATCATTGCAGCAACTACTCGATCGCAACCGTTGCTATTTTATATATTATTTTCAACTTAATTAATCTCCTTGTTCCCCTAAACAAATTAGCTAAGATGACAGCTAAAATTCATCTGATTATTGCTGCTCTCTTTCCTTTGTCTACCTCTCGTGTAATATGGGCATCTGATCCTAGTCCACTTCAAGACTTTTGCGTCGCCGATAACAGCTCCAAAGGTTTATATTATATATAACTTCTTCTCCCTTGGTTAATTTAATTTAGTTGTCAATCTTTCGATCTGAGTGGCTCGTCTAAATTTTATTCAATAGTTCCTTGATTTACAGTGCTTGTCAATGGATTCGTTTGCAAGAGCATGGATGGCGTGAAAGCCAAAGACTTCTTTGCCTATGGCCTCGACAAGCCCGACAACACCATAAACAAGCTAGGCTCCAACATCTGTGCAGTCAATGTGAATACAATTCCTGGGCTCAACACCCTCGGCATCTCTATGGCTCGCATAGACTTCGGCCTTCGCAGACTCAACCCACCCCACACTCACCCTCATGGCACTGAGATCCTCACCCTGCTAGAAGGAGAGCACTATGTTGGTTTTGTGACATCCAACATCGGCCAAACCAACCACATTTTCACCAAGATTCCGAAGAAGGGCGATGTGTTTGTGTTCCCTCAAGGCCTTGCCCACTTCCAATTCAACCGTGGCCATATAAGAGTTGTTGCAATCGCTGCTCTAAGTAGCCAAAACCCCAGTACCATAACCATTGCCAATGCTGTTTTTGGCTCAAAAACCCCCATATCTAATGAAGTTCTCGCTAAGGCATTTTGCGTCGATCGAAAGACTGTCGATCGACTTCAAGCTCAGTTCTGGATGGATAACAACAATTAGCTAGATAGGAGCTAGACATGTGTGTTTGAATATATTATCAATGTCATTACTATGCATGGGTTAATTATTATAACCGGCATAATTAGCTTACTCAATGAAGTAATTTGTCATGTAATCATTTAATTTATTTCAATTATAATGATGATAATAAGAGATTTTATTTGAATAATGATAATATAAGATTTATTCGGTAAACCAAGGTTTAATCATGCTAAGAAATTCAGACAAAAGCATCAAATTTAATAATTGTATTTGTACCTTTTAATCATGCTAATCATACACCAATAGTTTTAGCTTCTGTTACTACTAGTTGGTTAGCAGATTGAGGCACATACCAGCCTCTGCTATTATTAGTTGGGTAGTGGATAGTATCTATATCTTCATGTTGACCTAGCTAGTAGTATATCATTTTATCTTAGTTAATTTCATTAGTAAATATTGATTTACTCTTGTTACATCGGTCAGTAGAAGACTGATTTACATTTGTCGACTTGGGTAGTCGTAGATCGATATACCTTTGTGATTGCAGAGGATTAACGTACATTTGTTAGATTTAGATAGTCGATCACCGATTCATTGTTTTGGTTGGTCCGATCAGCAGGGGATCGACTTACTCTATTTTATAAAAATGCTGATCTTTGAGTGATTCGTGCTTAGTTGGATATCTTGAGTACATTGGATACATGACTTGTACTGACGGGGAGAAGACTGAATTAGCGGTATACCATTATCGGTTTGGTCAGTCTATAGAGGATCGATGTATCCTATTCCATGTGGACTTTCATTTTTGACTGTATGTACCTAGTTGGATAACATAGAAGGTAGCATGGGGAATGCCAGGTTGATTTAGGTTATATATGCTGATTATTCATAGCTATATTGCATGTACATATGATTGTTATGTGTTGTAGGAGTCCTGTGGTTGACTGTCCATTTGCAAGTAGTATATGTATACATGTTCTGATATGGTTATTGTAGGTTCCTTGTGGATCATAGCTATGTAGTTTGGTGTGTGTGTCTGATTGTATAATTGAAGGTATCATGTCGATTAAATCTGTGTTATGGTATGTGTACATGTGTTTGGTGTTTTATGGGAGGTATCTTGTTGATTATAATTGTTCTGAGTGTACACTCGTATCTATTATGATTTGTTGTAAGAATTACGTTGATTATACACTTGGCATAGGTGTATATATATGGTAGGTGAATGTTGTTTGAGGTGTATTGTCGATTATACCTACGTTGATTTATGCATACGGGTTTGGTATGCATTGTTGGAGGTATCACACTGATTTATACCTGTGTTATGAGTGTTGAGTGTGTACTAATTGGAGGATTATGTCGATTATACCTATGTTGTGTGTGCATGTGTGCCAGGTGTATTGTTGGTAGCATCATGATGATTCTACTTATGTGGAGTGTCTACATTATGTCATTTGTTGTATTGCCTTGCCAACTAATTCTCCTATTAGTGGGTGACTCACTACGATGTTGATGGAGTTGACGATGGATTTGATTTGCTTACTGGGTTGTGATACCCTTGGCTGCCACAGTGATATATGGTTGAGTGATCTCGTGCAGTCTTTAGTTAGATAGTTAGATGTCTTGATCACTTAAGATTGTTGTGGTGGAGCATTGCTCCCACATATTGAGGATTGCTTGTGGTAGAGCGTTGCTCCCACATATATTGTTTTTCTTGTGATGAAGTGTTGCTCTCACATTTGGTGACCTATTCCTTGGTGTTTATTTTTGCGGATCTTATGGTTGAGGATGTCTGATGTACGAACATTATAAGTTCTTGATTTTATCATTTAGGCTTATAGTACCCTAGATGTTATCATGGACTCGATGATTTGGGTATCCCTAGGATATTGGATCAGTATCCGTTATCTTGATTGACGACGTGGTGATCTATTCCCGATCCGAAGTGTATCACATACACTATCTTCACATAGTTGTAAGGATGTTTCGATGGGAATATTTATAAGCAAAATTCAGTAGTGTATATTTTAATTGTCTTCTGTAAAATATAATTTTTAAGGAATTGTATCATATGAGAATAATGGTGAACTTAAGGTGTAAAATACCGAAAATAGGCAAATATTGATAAGGGAATTTTCTGAAATTTTTGAAAATTTTTCAGGAATTTTTCGGAGCTCGTACGGACGAGTTAACGGGGATGAAAACGGGGCCCGGAAAAGCCTGTTTAGGCTACCCATTTAAGTGAGGAAAAGTTGATTTTTATTTATATACTTTTCCTTTCTTATTTCTTTTCTCCCTCATTTTTATTTATTCCCCGCGTGCCATTCCTCTTCTCCTCTGCCGAACTCACCCGTGCCCTAACCTCCTAGCGCCGGCGGTTACCTCTTCCTCTCCGATCGAACGCCGGCCAAGCTTCTTCTTCCCCGTCTCCTTCTCTCTTCCGGCCGAGCAGCGCCGCCATCCTTTTGCCCTGGCGCTGGCGATGTGCTAGCCAACGTCGGCCGAGCCGCTCCTGAGCCCTAGCGCTGACCGTCGTCCCTCTCTGCCCTAGACTCTCCACCTCCGCACACTGCTGAGGGTCTCCCTTTCTTCTCTTCTCCTCTGCGTGTCGACGCTGACCCTCAACCGCCGTGCCCTAATTCTTGGCCGCGCCTTCTTCACCCGACAGTGCCGCCGCCGCACGGGACAGCGCCGGCGACACTCGAGCCAACGCAGTCGAGGACCCGACTCTAGCCTCTGCCCTGACTCCAGCGACGCCGTCCCTGTGCCCTAGTTCATCACTGCCGACCCCTCTCCTAGCCTCCAGCCATTGTGCTATAGTTTTTCTCTTTACTGTGGTTCTGTTTTGTTGTCCCAGTAGCCACAGCAGTTGTGGATTGAGGTAAGCTTCGTTTGTTGTTTAGGATTATTGCTTGATTGAGTGTCAATCTTGATTTCATCTGATCCGAACAGTGAAGTATCCAGCAAGGAGGTTGGGTGGTGGAGGGTCTTGGTTTCGGCAGCTATTCCATCTGTAGGCATCTTGTTGTGAGTATCAACACTCCCTGCTATGGATCAACAATCACAGTCGTTGATTAAGGTAAGCTATGTTTGGAGTTTAGGTTGTATTTATATGAGTATTTGGAAGATATGCATTTATATTGGATTATGTGGAGATGTTGTAATCTGCAGTTACTTGGTTAGTTGTGGATTTAGGTAAGTTATGATGGATTCATGTTTAACTTAACCTAATGTGATTATGGAAGGCTTAATCTATTGTAGTTGTGATGAATTAAGTACCCTTAATTTATGTTGGATTAGATTTAATCCTTGGATTTATTAGATATGATCATATTGCTAATCGTAAGTTGATTAGCGAAAGGAAATGATTGTGTTGATTGAGGATTATTGATTAAGGAGATTAATTCAAGTTAATCATTAATTAGGATTAATTAATGATGGATCGATTAGGGTTTTGCCTAATTAAGTTGGGTTGGATTTAGCTAGTTGTTGTTTATAAAATTAGCTAAATTGTATATCACATTATCTGCAGGACTTTGATTCGAGACGGTGTCTCGACGAGGGATCTATTTTGGATTGGACCTTTCTATTGGAGGCGGGTACTTTGACTTATGTCTTTGATATGCATAATAATATGTTTAACATATAGCAGTGATTGTATAATCATTTTGTTTCGGTTGGTCACTACATGATAGTTACATGGTTGCTTGTTTATTTATTCTGCACTGCATACTATTTACCTGATCATATATGCTTTAGGTAGTGACCCAACCACATGCTATGTTATCTTCTGGATCTAGGGTTTATTTGATGCCCTATCTGATTTGTGTACCTTCTATCTGATACATCTTCCAGTGGTATACACTTTGTATTATTTATATGGTCATTATTATGTTATTCATGAGATTGCCATGCTTAGTGTCATGCATCATGATTGCATGCTGTACGATTATCGGCTCCACTATGGTTGAGCCCATCGCCAGTTACATGTACTTACTGCACACACCGCCACCACCCATGGGTTAGTGGTATATCAGACAGGTGTGTGGCGGTTCTGCTGTTTGGCTCCGTTGGTCTGAGAACTCAGCGTGGTAGCCGGCAGTCAGTTCCGCTCTGTTTGGCTCCGCTGGCATTTAGTGTAGCAGCGTAGTAGCCGGCAGATGGTGGACTCTGTTTGGCTCCGTTGGTCAGGTGACTCAGCGTGGTAGCCGGCAGAGATATCCTCCTCGTCATCGTGTACCGGGAGATGAGAGCATTGAGCTCCCCCATTTATGATTTGGGGGTCAGAGGACAGGAGTACTCCGACAGCATCCCGTCCACTCGGTCGCTCATCAGGAGCAGTGATGTCAGAGTGCACGGTCACCATATGCATTTATTGTTTGTGATTGCTGCATTTACTTGCTGCATTTATATGGATGCATATGATTAACATGCATACAGGATTATGACTTCCCCGGTCTGACGACCCTGTTACCTTTGTACTTTGATTCCGGTTAGTACAGTTATCTCCTGATTTTGTTTCAGTTGCATTTATCCTTCTCGTATTCAGGAGACTGTACGCATGATTAGTGTTGTCTGTTATTTGTTTTATTATGCATATCAGTTGTACCTGCTGAGTGTTGGACTCACCCCGCCTCCATTGTTGATATATTTTCAGGTTGAGCAGTTCCAGTCGCTGGTCCCCACAGCACGTAGTGCTAGTCCATCTGCTGGTTTTTGAGTTGTTATTTTATTTTAGCTTTTCTCTATCAGACTTTGTTTTAGTCTTGTTTTGGATTTTACATATGGATATTGTATGAATCCTTCCGTTTGATGGACTTTTGGTATGATTTGGATTTTATTCTACTACATGCCTGCCTGGAGGGCAGAAGAGGTGAGTTCGTCGGATTTGAGCTTTACGAGTGTAGTTGAGTAGGGTGGATCTCGAGTCAGAGTACTATTGTTTGTGATTACTAGTATTAACTGCGTGGTTGTGATAGCCAGAGGTTGAATATCTATATAAACTGCGTGGTGATTGTTTTTATTTATGTTATAATTCCAGCCGCCTGTGGCTGAGGTATATGTGTTATGTAGAAGATTCAGATTGTCCGCCGTACAGGGGAGATGCTGCCGAAATTTCTTCGGACAGGGATTCCTCTGGGGCGTGACAATTTAGTGGTATCAGAGCTTAAGTTTTACGACCGTTGTTTTCGTATTTGGATATTCGGGATAATCTGATACCAATTTATATGGTATCAGAATGTCAAAGTTTGGCGATATTTGTTGTTTTTCGTGTTACGGATTTTTTTTTTTTGAGATTTAACTGATACCAATTTATTGGTATCAGAGCGGGTTATGTTACCTGTTTTTGGTGTTCTGGATTTTTGGGTTAACCCAAGTTTATGTGTCAAACTGGGGGTTGATTGTGGATTAGCATGGAATTCCATTATGTTTATGTTTCGGATTTCTGTTTCGGATTTATATGGATTTCCGACGATTTTCATGTTTGGAACTTTGAGGTCAGAAGTTGGGGACTGGACAACGATGGAACATCTCCAGACGGCATATAGGTATGATGTGTAATTTTATAGTTTATGACATGTATTAGCATTCTTTATTTAGTACCTGTCTGGTTGTTGTAACACATATTACATGTGATGGGTTAGCCATTGAGCATGGTTGACCTTAATAGAGATCAAGGATTGTAGTTTCTGGTGATTTTTCATAGCATACACCAGTAGGTTTAGCTTCTGTTACTACTAGTTGGTTAGCAGATTGAGGCACATACCAGCCTCTGCTATTATTAGCTGGGTAGTGGATAGTATCTATATCTTCATGTTGACCTAGCCAGTAATATACCATTTTATCTTAGTTAACTTCATCAGTAGATAATTGATAAACATTGATTCAAAGGGACTTTTAAAAGAACCTTATTACAAGTTTATTAATTTATTACATTGTTGTCCAAAAGAATTGGAATATCCTAAATGATTGGTTTTCCTAAAGTGTTGAGTTGGTTGAAGCTATTTTTTTTTGGTGTTTTCAATTTTCATATATGTACTCCACTTTGCTAAATAATTGTAGCAAAAACATGAATTATATATATCTCATGCTCGTCTATATTTCACTACTGTGCTTCGATGATTGAGTGTATTAGGCTCTAAATGGTATAATGTGAGAGCATAGGTTGACATTGCATGAACATGTTTGATAGATTCTACAGATGGACAACTTGAATCATCTGGATTTGGAGTATAAAGGGTAGGTTATATAGAAAGACCAAAACAATTATACATGACATATTTAAAATGATCATGTTGGATGACTATTTTATAAGAAGAACTAATTGAGACTAAGGTGAATATTAATAGAACCTTGGATTGGTGTGTTAATTGTTGTGCCTAAAGAATTAGTCAAGGTTATGTTTGAGGATGAGTTATGCAGATTTGAAATTTGACTTATTGATTAAAGATAATTGTTCACCATAGATAATAATGTAATCATGTAGTCTTGGTGATGTTGTATCTTATTAAACCTTAGCTACCATTGTAGTATTGCTGACTTCCAATAATTTGCATATAAGTGGAATAGACCAAGCTTGGAGATGGAAACATTGCCCATTTCATTTTGAAGCAATTGGACGTGGATGACTAAATTGGATTCTCTTTATAAAATGAGGGCCAATGTCTTGGGTTGTTAAAAGTTGAGAATTTTCTAAGTCCTAATTACAATAATTATGTCTCATACAGAGAAATTGCATTTGAATTTCACCTGGATCAACACGCTGAGTTTGATACTGCACTTCACATCAATAGAAGTGGAGATAAGGAATAGGATAAGTAATTCAATACAACAATTGGATAAATTGGGACACTAAGGCTATACATTGACCTACCAAATTTGGTTTTGATTAGCTGGCACAAGAGTTGCTATCTAGTTGACAATTGATGTAGTTATTGCACCTTAGAAGAACAGAGCAGGAGTAGAAAAGGAATAGAATTATTGAATTCTACTGCTGAGCAGAACCGAGCACTGAAGTAAAGTTTCAAGTGGAGCACTTAGTCTTCTATTGCCGTTAGGTGTTCCAACCTCTTCAGGCTCGCAATGGATATTGTTAGATAAGATATTATGATATATTGTTGTTTTCTGATGATTAGGCTGCTTTATTTTGGATTGTCTATGATTGTTATTTTCCTACTTGGTACTTATGCTTAATTATTCGAGGTATCTTGTTGATTTAATCTGTATCGTCATATGTACATATGGGTTAGATGTGGTATCTGAGGTATTTTTTTTGATTATGTTTGATTTTGAGTGCACCTGGGTTTAGTATGCTTTGTTGGAAGTATTACGTTGATTATACTCTTGGCATAGGTGTCTATATGCCATGTGAGGTTGTTTGAGGTGTATTGTCGATTATACCTATATTGATTTATGCACACGGGTTCGGTAGGTATTGTTGGAGGTATCACACTGATTTATACCTGTGTGTGTGTGTTTGATGTATAATAATTGGAGGATTATGTTGATCATACATATGTTGTGTGAGCAAGTGTGCTAGGTGTATTGTTGGTAGCAGCATGATTCTACTTATGTTGAATGCAGGATGTAGAGTGTTTGCATTATGTCATTTGTTGGATTACCCTATCAACCCATATTTTTATCAGTGGGTGACTCACTACGATGTTGATAGATTTGGCGATGAGTTTGATTGATTGCTGGATTGTTATACCTTTGGCTGTCCACAGTGATATATGGTTGAGTAATCTCGTGCAGTCTCTAGTTGGATAGTTAGGTGCCTTGGACATTTATGGATCATTTGCGGTGGAGCGGAGCTCCCACATATTATTGTTGGTTTGTGATAGAGCGTTGTTCTTACATATTTTGGATTGTTGTGGTGGAGCGTTGCTCCTACATATTACGGATTGTTTGTGGTAGAGCGTTGCTCCCACATATGTGGTATTTCTTGTGATGGAGCGTTGCTCTCACACTGGTGGATCTATTCTTTGGTGATTTGTATTGTTGGTGATTATATTACAGACTTATTGTCAGGGATCTTATGGTTAGAAATGTTTGTGATACGGACATTATGAGTCATGATTTTTTCCATTAGGGTTTGGGAAGCCTTAGATGTTTTCAGAGACTTGATGATTTTGGTATTCCTAGGATGTTTGGATCGGTTTTCATTGTCTTTGTTGACGATGTTGTGATCTATTTCGGATCCACGGTGAGTCACACACATCATCTTTGCATAGTTCTAGAGATGTTTTGATGGAAACATCTAGATGTGAAGATCAGTAGTGCGTATTTTAGTTGTTTTCTGTGAGATGTTTGAGACACACGGTCACCAGTAGGAGTATACCGTGGTTCCACAGGAGATCGAGGTTATTACCGTTGGGAGTAGACGGAGTCTATAGAAGATGCTCGCAACTTCCTTTGTTTGGCTCGATATTTCCGAAGATACGTTGAGGGTTTCTCTCGGATAGCTATGTCACTGACACACCTGACCTGGAAAGGCGTGAAGTTCACTTGGACTGAGGATGACAAGACCAGCTTCTAGGAGCTGAAGTGGAGACTAGTGTCGGCTCCGATTTTGAATTTTTATCTTCTGGAGAGGACGGATATGTCCTCTGCACCGATGCATCTATTAAGGGTTTGAGCGCTGTTCTGATGCAGCACGATATGGTAGTCTCCTATGCTTCTCGTCGGTTGAAGGATCATGAGAAGAACTACCCTGTACATGATCTGGAGCAAGTCACCATTATTTTTGCCATGAAGATTTGGCGACATTATTTATATGGCGTTACATTTGAGATTCTCACTGACCATAAGAGTCTCAAATATCTGTTTACTTAGAAGGAACTTAATCTCCGACAGAGGAGATGGATGAAGTTTCTAAAGGATTATGATTGTACTATTAGCTATCACTCGGGGAGAGCTAATGTGGTTGCCGATGCGCTTAGCAGGAAGTCCGGAGGGATTTTAGCTTGCCACCGAGTTGTGGTCACAGATTTGATTTAAGGTTCCTCCGATTTGGGCCTTGAGGGGTAAGGACAGACAGAGCAGGATACTCTGGTTACCATGGATTGCTCAGTCGTTGATCAGGACGAGAATCCGAGAGGCCCGGTTGTTGGGACCTCATAGAGCTTAGCGTGTGGCAGAGTTGGTTCATACTATCAGACCGAGGATGTTAGAGGCACAGGATCGCCAGAAGTGTTATGTCGATCGGAGACGCAGACCCCTAGCATTCTCTATTGGCGACCATGTGTTTCTACGAGTTTCACCCACGAAAGTGGTGAAGAGATTTGACTTCAGAGATATGTTAGCTCCGCGATACATTGGATCTTTCCAGATCTTGGAAAGAATTGGAGCGGTAGGTTACCGGTTGGCACCACCACCGTCCCTGGTAGGAGTTCATTCTACGTATCTATGCTGAGGAGATACGTACCTGACCCAACACATGTGCTGACAGATATCTCAGTTCCCGTACAGCCTGACGTGACCTACGAGGAGGTTCCTGTACAGATTTTGGACAGGAAAGAGCGTCAATTGCGGAACAAGATGATTCGGCTGGTTAAAGTCGGATGACAGCATCATTCGGATGAGGAGGCTACTTGGGAGCTCGAGGATACTATCCGAGCTCGATACCCCCATCTTTTCCCATGATGTAGGTGATTTAATTTACCGTTCAGCATTTATACGCTTTACCTGTTGTTAGTGTTTGCTGATGGTAGATAACGAAATTTGGGGACCAAATTTTTATTAGTGGGGGAGAATGTAAAATACCGAAAATAGGCAAATATTGATAAGGGAAATTTCTGGAATTTTTGAAAATTTTTCAGGAATTTTTCGGAGCTCGTACGGGCGAGTTAACGGGGATGAAAACGGGGCCCGAAAAAAGCCTGTTTAGGCAACCCATTTAAGTGAGGAAAAGTTGCTTTTTATTTATATACTTTTTGTAAAATACCGGAAATAGGCGAATATTAATAAGGGAATTTTCAGGAATTTTTGGAAATTTTTCGGGAATTTTTCGGAGCTCGTACGGACGAGTTAACGGGGATCAAGATGGGGCCCGGAAAAGCCTGTTTAGGCTACCCATTTAAGTGAGGAAAAGTTAATTTTTTCTTTTCCTTTTTATTTCCCTTTTTCTTTTTATTTAAAATTTTCTCCTCTCCCACGCCGCTTCCCTCTCCCGATTTCCCCGACCCCGTGCCCTAACCTCCCTTCCCAACCGGCGCCGATCACTTCTCTTCATCTCGGGGTGGCGCCGAAGCTTCTATCCCTTCTCCTTCATCCCTGCACAAGCGTCGGCGAGCACGAGCCACTACCAGTCGAGCCATCGCCGCCTGATTTTTCTGATTTCCTGAGCCCTATATTGGCTTCACAACCTGACCGAGTCTCCACTCCCTCTCCTTCCTCTCGAGTCGACGCTGCTTGATGCTGCGCTGCCGGCGGACATCGTCCGATCACATAGGTGTTGTGCAGTCACTGATCCTGCTTTCTTCTCCGCTGATCACCGGAGGTTATTGGGTCATCTTCCTCTCAAGGTTGTCGCCTGCACAGGAAGATCTTCGGCAAGGAAGGGGGAGCCAAGCCCTAGCATCGATCTTCGCTCGCGATCAACCCATTTCCGGACAAGCCTTCCCTGATTCCATCTTTGGCCGATCTCCTCTCGTGCCTTGCTTCCTCCACAGAGCAGAGACATTGCGGAATTGATGTTGCATCACCGGAACAGCAGGTTCTAACCGAGAAATCATGGCTGTATCCTTACCCTTTTCCTCCTCTTTGTTCTGTGCGAGTGTCACCACCAGAGGGTGATCAATCTAGGTAAGCTTATCTGGAATTTTGAAGAATTCATTGATAATGGTCTCATTAGTTTCTGTTGTGATGTTCTTCCTGATGTTGGACTCGTGGGAGGCATAGGAACAACTCCTTGATGGACTTCCTCTAGGCAGATTTCTGTCCTATGCATTCTTGCGGCTGAGTAAGGTTTCGGTTGAAGTTTTGGGGGCTGTTTGAGGTGAGTGTGGTTATGTTTGTTGGATTCTAGTAGATACATTCCTGTACAAATTGCTTATTGGATTTATCATCTACTTTGGTTTGGGTATTTATGTGGAATTAAACAGGGTGACCTAATCGACATTGGATTAGGTTCTAGGTTTAGCTAGTTGTTGATTGTGTAATTAGCTAAATCTGTATATCGTGTTGTTACAGGACTGTGATTCGAGACGGGCGTCTCGACATCGGATTGGTTCGATTCGATCTATATCGGAGGCGGGTACCTCTTGACTTATCTTTTATGATATTGTCATTGAATATGCATAGTATTTTATAACTACATGCAATGAACATGTTTGCCTTTGGTATGTCACTGTTTGATATCCATAGCATGTTAGGTTTGTCACCTGTGATGTATCCGTGCTTATATCTCGTGATTTGTTGCCATGATTATCTTGTTACCATGAGTATCTTAGTTTCTAGAGTGACATACCATGCTTACTGAGGTTAGGACTAGGATTTGGATTGTTGTTTCTGGCCTGTGTATCTAGATTATCTGATACTTAAGTTTTAGTGCCATATCAGGTTTGTGTACCTCTATTTGTATATCATATATGATTCGGGTGTTTAGACCCTGATTCTTTGATCTGTGTATATTGTTGGTACATATGCTATGGAAGAGGGATATGATTTGGGTCTAGGTTGTTATACCTTAGAGGATTTGTATACCCTAGATCTGTGGATTTGGCTTACTGATACTGTGGTACCCATATTATGTATATATGGATTTTTCTATGTTGATCAGGATATTCCATACTTATTATGTTCAGGACATAGGATTTTTGATATTTTATCTGACCTGTGTACTCTAGATCTTGGTATGTAACCATCGCTTTTACAGTACCCATTTTGTATGTATGGATATAGTTATGTTGATCAGTTTTTGTTATGCATAGTGACATGCATCATGATTGCATCTTTGGCGATTATCGGCTCCACTATGGTTGAACCCATCACCAGTTCTGCGCACACCCCCACTCATGGTTTAGTGGTATATCCAGGTGTGTGGCGGTTCTGCTGTTGCTGGTCCGAGGACTCGGCGTGGTAGCCTGCAGACAGTTCGTTTGGCTCACTGGCATTTAGTGTAGCAGAGTAGCCGTGACGGTGGACTGTTGACTCCATTGGTCGGTGACTCGGCGTGGTAGCGTGAGATACCTCCCGTCATTGTGTCGGGAGTTGAGAGCATTGAGCTCCCCATTTATGATTTGGGGTCACAGGGCAGGAGTAAAGATCCCGTCCACTCGGTCACTCATCGGGAGTAGTGACGACAGAGTGCACGTTGTCACAACCCTACCCACTCGGTCTCACCATTTGTGTGTGAGATGACTGACTGGCGTTAGGGGTGACCAGGACGCATCATTAGCATCATATGCATTGATGCATTTATATTTTTATGATTATGTTTGCTGCATTTGGTTGTTGCATTTTTGGTTGGATACATACTTTTGACCTGCATACAGGATTATTGACACTTTCGGTTTGACGACCCTTTTTGTCTGGATAGGAGTTCCTGGTGAGTACAGCTTCCTCAGTTACCTTTCAGTTTTGCGTATTCCCTATATATGATTAGGAAGCTGTATTCCATGTTTGTTGCTGTTAGATATATCTTACTACTCATGTCCATTGGTATTCGCTGAGTTGTTGAACTCACCCCCGTTGATACTATCTTTTTCAGGTACTAGGTTTGGTTTTGGTGTCGCTTGGAGTATTCTGTCTGCTGGTCCCCACGTCACATCAGAGGACTTATTGGTTTCACGTATGTTTTGCTTGTTTTATGTATCAGTTTGTTTAGCTCTGTACTCTGGTTTTATTTTTGGAGAGTTGATGTTGTTATGTGGTGTTTTGTATTTGTTATTGGTTGTGTAAGCCTAGCCGGCTAGCAGTTTTGTGTTTTGGTTTTGGTACAGCCGAGTAGGCTGAATTTGATATTAACTGCGTGGTGTTTGTTTTCTTTTATTGTTATTATTCCAGCCGCATGTGGTTGAGGTATATAGTGCTTGTAGAAAAGTTTCAGATTGTCCGCCGTACAGGGGAGATGCTGCCGAAATTTCTTCGGACAGAGACTCCTCTGGGGCGTGACAATTTAGTGGTATCAGAGCAGGTATACGATACTTGCTACGTATTCTGGATTTTTGAGATTTATCTGATACCAATTTATTTGGTATCAGAGATCGGCTTACGAGTTTTATTTCTCGTGTTTCGGATTTCATGTTTTAGTCTTCTTGATGTGACTTTTCGGGACCTGGCAGCAGCAGGACATCTCCAAGCTATAGAAGGTATGTTGGTATACTGTTATCCTATTATTTAGTTAGTGTATGCATTGTTGATTGTGATAGTTATGACACTTTGTATCTGGTATCTGTCTGATGTTGTAGCCATATTATATGTGATGGGATAGTCACTTATCTTGATCGACCTTAATAGAGATTAAGGAATATAGTCTCTGTTGATTTTTCATATTTTACCATTAGTAGTATTAGCTTTAGTTACTACTAATTGGTTAGGAGATGGAGGCACATACCAGCCTCTGTTGTTATTAGTGTGTAGTAGATAGTACCTTCATATTCATGTTGACTAGTCAGTAGAATACCGATATACTTTAGTTAGTTTTCGTCGGTAGATGATTATTGTACTCTGGTTAGATCGGTCAATAGAAAACTGATTTACATATATTGACTTGGGTTAGTCGTGGGTTGATTTACCCTAGACGCTTGTAGAGGTTTTATTGGTTCTTGATTAGTTAGTAGATGACCGATTAGTTTTGTTGATCCGATCAGTAGGGGATTGACCTACTTTACTTTTAGATGTTTGAATCTTGGGTTATTCGTGCTTAGTTGGATAACCTGAGCACAACGAGTATCTAGCTTATACTGACGTGGGAAAGGATTGAATTAGCTATATACTATTGATGATTTGGTCAGTTGATAGAGGATCGATGTATCTTATTCTATGGGTACTGTAATTTTAGACTGTATGTACCTAATTGGATAACTTAGAAGATGGCATAGGGTTTATGTGGTAGATTGGATTAAATATGCTGATTTTGCATATCTATGAAGTGTGTATATGATTGATATGAGTGGAAGGAGTTCTATGATGGATAATTCATTTGTGGATAGTGAGGATATTTCCATCTAGATATGGTTATTATAGGTTCCTTGTGGATTATAGCTATTTAGTTAGCTGTACGTGCATGATTGACATATTGGAGGTATCTTATCGATTAAAATCGGTGTTGTGGTATGTACATATGTGTTTGGTGTGGTATTTGAGGTATTTTGTTGATTTTGTGTGATTTGTGAATGCACTTGGGTTTTAGTATGCCTTATTGGAAGTATACGTTGATTACACTCTTGGTATATGTGTATATATGTCAGGTGAGTGTTGTTTGAGGTGTATTGTCGATTATACCTATATTGATATGTGCACACGAGTTTGGTATACATTGTTGGAGGTATCACGGTGATTTATACCTATGATGTGAGTATTTTTGGTGTGTACTAATTGGAGGAGTATGTCGATCATACTTATGTTGTGTGTGCACGTGTGCCAGATGTATGGTTGGTAGAATCATGATGATTATACCTATGTTGAATGTAGAAGGTTAAATGTCTACATTATGATATTGGTTGTTTTACCCTGTCAACTAATTCTCCCATTAGTAGGTGACCGACCCACTAGGAGGATGATAGAGTTGACTATGGATTAGATTTGCTTACTGGGTGGTTATACCCTAGGCTACCCACAGTGATCTGTGGTAGAGAGATCTCGTGCAATCTCTAGTTAGATAGTTAGGTGCTTTGGGCCCTTATGTATTGTTGTGGTAGAGCGTAGCTCCCACATGTTATGGATCGTTTGTGGTAGAGCGTAGTTTCCACATATTCTGGATTCCTACATATTGCGGATTGTTTGTAGCGGAGCATTGCTCCCATATTTATTGTGGATACATATTTTGGATTATTTGTGGTGGAGCGTTGCTCCCACATATGGAGGATTTCTTGTGGTAGAGCGTTGCTCCCACATATGTGGTGTTTCGTGTGATAGAGCATTGCTCTCACACTGGAGGTTCTATTATTTGGTGATTATATATCGTTGGTGATCAGATTCCTGATTTGTTGTTGAGGATCTTATGGTTAGGAATGTCTGTGATACAGACATTATGTGTCTTGGTTTTACCATTAGTGCTTGTGGTGCCCTAGATGTTGTCAGGGACTCAATGATTCTGGTAGTTCCAGGATGTTTGGATCGGTTTCCGTTGTCTTTGTTGACGATGTTGTGATCTATTTCGGATCCGCGGTGAGTCACGCACGCCATTTTGCATAATTCTGGAGATGTTTCGACGAGAACATCTATATGCGAAGTTCAGTAGTGCGTTTTGAGATTGTCTTCTGTGAGATTTTTAGGACACATGATGATCAGTAGGAGTATACTGTGGTTCCACAGGAGATCGAGTTTGTTTCCGTTGGGAGTAGACGGAGTCTATGGAAGAGGCTCGCAACTTCCCTTGTTTGGCCGATATTTCCGGAGATACGTTGAGGGTTTCTCACGGATTACTATGCTACTTACACGCCTGACCAGGAAAGGCGTGAAGTTCACTTGGACTGAGGATTGCAAGACCAGCTTCTAGGAGCTGAAGTGGAGACCAGTGTCGGCTCCGATTTTGGTTTTTCCTTTTTGAGAGGACGGATTCGTGCTTTATACCGACGCATCTCTACAGGATTTGGCGCTGTTCTGATGCAGCACGACACGATAGTCTTCTATGTTTCTCGGTGATTGAAGGAGTATGAGAAGAACTACCCTGTACATGATCTGGAGCTAGTCGCCATTATTTTTGCCATGAAGATTTGACGACATTATTTATATGGCGTTACATTTGAGATTTTCATTGACCATAAGAGTCTCAAATATCTGTTTACTTAGAAGGAACTTAATCTCCAACAGAGGGGATGGATGGAGTTCCTGAAGGATTATGATTGTACCATTAGCTATCACCCGGGGAGAGCTAATGGGGTTGCAGATGCACTTAGCCGGAAGTCTAGAGGGACTTTGGCTTGCCACCGAGTTGTGGTTACAGACAGAATAGAGTATTCTTGTTACCATGGTTGCTTAGTCGTCGATCAGGACGAGGATCCGAGAGCCCTATGCTGCTGATCAGTATTGGCAGTTTATTTGCAGCCAGATAGCTTCCGGGTAGCAGACCGAGTTTACACGAGATAAGGAGGGTGTTTTACACTTCCGAGGCAGATTATGCATATTTCAGTCTCATCCGGTCTTATAGGAGTTACTTCCGGAGGCTCATCGCTCATGAGTTGCTGTCCACCCAGGCGGTACTCGTGTGTACCAAGATTGAGGTGTTTCTATTGGTGGAACGACATGAAGGAAGACATCGCGGATTTTGTAGCTAGATGTCTTGTCTGTCAGCAGGTGAAGGCAGAGCATCAGAGATCTGTCGGATTACTTCAACAGATTTCTATTCCTGAGTGGAAATGAGAATAGATTACTATGGACTTTGTGGTAGGTTTGTCGAGGACACTACGAGGCCATGACGTGATTTGGGTAATCGTTGATCGATTAACTAAATCCGCGCACTCGTTAGCGATCCGGAAGACAGATTTCCTGGATTGATTGGTAGATCTATTTTGCCGGGAGATTATCCCATCACATGGTGTTCTGTTGATTATTATTTCGGATAGAGACCCCGATTCACGTCTCGGTTTTGACAGAGTCTGCAGCAGACCTTGGGCACGCAGCTCTGTTTCAGTACAGTTTTCCATCCGCAGACAGATGAACAGTCAGAGCGGACCATTTAGACTCTAGAGGATTTGCTGAGGACATGTGTATTGGATTTTGGAAGCAGTTGGGAGGACCATATGCCATCAGTAGAGCTCGTCGACAACAACAGCTTTCATTCGGTTATCCAGATGGCACCGTTTGAAGCGTTGTATGGTAGACCTTGTCGGACACCCACCCTCTGGTATGAGGTTGGGGAGGCCCAGTTGTTGGAACCTCGTAGAGCTCAGCGTGAGGCAGAGTTGGTCCATGCTATTAGATGGAGAGTGTCAGAGGCACAGGACTGCCGAAAGAGTTGGGCTGACCGGAGTCGGAGACTCTTAGAGTTCTCTATTTGCGACCATGTATTTCTGCGAGTTTCACCCACGAAAGGGGTGAAGAGATTTGGTCTCCGAGGTAAGCTAGCTCCCTGAAATATTGGGTCATTCCAGATCTTGGAGAGGATTGGAGCAGTAGCTTATGGTCTGACGCTACCACCATCTCTAGCTGGCATTTACGATGCATTCCATGTATCTATACTGATGAGATACGTACTTGACCCGACACATGTGTTGATAGATATCTCAGTTTCTATTCAGCCTGACGTCACCTATGAGGAGGTTCCGGTACTGATTCTAGACCGGAAAGAGCATTAGTTACGGAACAAGATTATCCGATTGGTTAAAGTCGTATGACAGTATCATTTGAACGAGAAGGTTATTTGGGAGCTCGAGGATACTATCCGAGCTCGATACCCCCATATGTTCATATGAGGTATGTGATTCAGTTTACCGTTCAGCATTTATACTTCCTGCCTATTGTTAGTACTTGCTGATGGTAGATAACGAAATTTGGGGACCAAATTTTTATAAGTGGGGGAGAATGTAAAATACCGGAAATAGGCGAATATTAATAAGGGAATTTTCAGGAATTTTTGGAAATTTTTCTGGAATTTTTCGGAGCTCGTACGGACGAGTTAACGGGGATCAAGATGGGACCCGGAAAAGCCTGTTTAGGCTACCCATTTAAGTGAGGAAAAGTTAATTTTTTCTTTTCCTTTTTATTTCCCTTTTTCTTTTTATTTAAAATTTTCTCCTCTCCCACGCCGCTTCCCTCTCCCGATTTCCCCGACCCCGTGCCCTAACCTCCCTTCCCAACCGGCGCCGATCACTTCTCTTCATCTCTGGGTGGCGCCGAAGCTTCTATCCCTTCTCCTTCATCCCTGCACAAGCGTCGGCGAGCACGAGCCACTACCGGTCGAGCCATCGCCGCCTGATTTTTCCGATTTCCTGAGCCCTATATTGGCTTCACAACCTGACCGAGTCTCCACTCCCTCTCCTTCCTCTCGAGTCGACGCTGCTTGATGCTGCGCTGCCGGCGGACATCGTCCGATCACATAGGTGTTGTGCAGTCACTGATCCTGCTTTCTTCTCCGCTGATCACCGGAGGTTATTGGGTCATCTTCCTCTCAAGGTTGTCGCCTGCACAGGAAGATCTTCGGCAAGGAAGGGGGAGCCAAGCCCTAGCATCGATCTTCGCTCGCGATCAACCCATTTCCGGACAAGCCTTCCCTGATTCCATCTTTGGCCGATCTCCTCTCGTGCCTTGCTTCCTCCACAGAGCAGAGACATTGCGGAATTGATGTTGCATCACCGGAACAGCAGGTTCTAACCGAGAAATCATGGCTGTATCCTTACCCTTTTCCTCCTCTTTGTTCTGTGCGAGTGCCACCACCAGAGGGTGATCAATCTAGGTAAGCTTATCTGGAATTTTGAAGAATTCATTGATAATGGTCTCATTAGTTTCCGTTGTGATGTTCTTCCTGATGTTGGACTCGTGGGAGGCATAGGAACAACTCCTTGATGGACTTCCTCTAGGCAGATTTCTGTCCTATGCATTCTTGCGACTGAGTAAGGTTTCGGTTGAAGTTTTGGGGGCTGTTTGAGGTGAGTGTGGTTATGTTTGTTGGATTCTAGTAGATACATTCCTGTACAAATTGCTTATTGGATTTATCATCTACTTTGGTTTGGGTATTTATGTGGAATTAAACAGGGTGACCTAATCGACATTGGATTAGGTTCTAGGTTTAGCTAGTTGTTGATTGTGTAATTAGCTAAATCTGTATATCGTGTTGTTACAGGACTGTGATTCGAGACGGGCGTCTCGACATCGGATTGGTTCGATTCGATCTATATCGGAGGCGGGTACCTCTTGACTTATCTTTTATGATATTGTCATTGAATATGCATAGTATTTTATAACTACATGCAATGAACATGTTTGCCTTTGGTATGTCACTGTTTGATATCCATAGCATGTTAGGTTTGTCACCTGTGATGTATCCGTGCTTATATCTCGTGATTTGTTGCCATGATTATCTTGTTACCATGAGTATCTTAGTTTCTAGAGTGACATACCATGCTTACTGAGGTTAGGACTAGGATTTGGATTGTTGTTTCTGGCCTGTGTATCTAGATTATCTGATACTTAGGTTTTAGTGCCATATCAGGTTTGTGTACCTCTATTTGTATATCATATATGATTCGGGTGTTTAGACCCTGATTCTTTGATCTGTGTATATTGTTGGTACATATGCTATGGAAGAGGGATATGATTTGGGTCTAGGTTGTTATACCTTAGAGGATTTGTATACCCTAGATCTGTGGATTTGGCTTACTGATACTGTGGTACCCATATTATGTATATATGGATTTTTCTATGTTGATCAGGATATTCCATACTTATTATGTTCAGGACATAGGATTTTTGATATTTTATCTGACCTGTGTACTCTAGATCTTGGTATGTGACCATCGCTTTTACAGTACCCATTTTGTATGTATGGATATAGTTATGTTGATCAGTTTTTGTTATGCATAGTGACATGCATCATGATTGCATGCTGTGCGATTGTCGGCTCCACTATGGTTGAACCCATCACCAGTTACATGTACTGCACACACCCCCACTCATGGTTTAGTGGTATATCAGACAGGTGTGTGGCGGTTCTGCTGTTTGGCTCCGTTGGTCTGAGGACTCAGCGTGGTAGCCGGCAGACAGTTCCGTTCTGTTTGGCTCCGCTGGCATTTAGTGTAGCAGCGTAGTAGCCGGCAGACGGTGGACTCTGTTTGACTCCATTGGTCAGGTGACTCAGCGTGGTAGCCGGCAGAGATACCTCCCCGTCATCGTGTACCGGGAGTTGAGAGCATTGAGCTCCCCCATTTATGATTTGGGGTCACAGGACAGGAGTACTCCGACAGCATCCCGTCCACTCGGTCACTCATCAGGAGTAGTGACGACAGAGTGCACGGTTGTCACAGCCCTACCCACTCGGTCTCACCATTTGTGTGTGAGATGACTGACTGGCGTTAGGGGTGACCAGGACGCATCATTAGCATCATATGCATTGATGCATTTATATTTTTATGATTGTGTTTGCTGCATTTGGTTGTTGCATTTTTGGTTGGATACATACTTTTGACCTGCATACAGGATTATTGACACTTTCGGTTTGACGACCCTTTTTGTCTGGATAGGAGTTCCTGGTGAGTACAGCTTCCTCAGTTACCTTTCAGTTTTGCGTATTCCCTATATATGATTAGGAAGCTGTATTCCATGTTTGTTGCTGTTAGATATATCTTACTACTCATGTCCATTGGTATTCGCTGAGTTGTTGAACTCACCCCCGTTGATACTATCTTTTTCAGGTACTAGGTTTGGTTTTGGTGTCGCTTGGAGTATTCTGTCTGCTGGTCCCCACGTCACATCAGAGGACTTATTGGTTTCACGTATGTTTTGCTTGTTTTATGTATCAGTTTGTTTAGCTCTGTACTCTGGTTTTATTTTTGGAGAGTTGATGTTGTTATGTGGTGTTTTGTATTTGTTATTGGTTGTGTAAGCCTAGCCGGCTAGCAGTTTTGTGTTTTGGTTTTGGTACAGCCGAGTAGGCTGAATTTGATATTAACTGCGTGGTGTTTGTTTTCTTTTATTGTTATTATTCCAGCCGCATGTGGCTGAGGTATATAGTGCTTGTAGAAAAGTTTCAGATTGTCCGCCGTACAGGGGAGATGCTGCCGAAATTTCTTCGGACAGAGACTCCTCTGGGGCGTGACACTTTTCCTTTCTTATTTCTTTTCTCCCTCATTTTTATTTATTCCCCGCGTGCCATTCCTCTTCTCCTCCGCCGAACTCACCCGTGCCCTAACCTCCTAGCGCCGGCGGTTACCTCTTCCTCTCCGATCGAACGCCGGCCAAGCTTCTTCTTCCCCGTCTCTTTCTCTCTTCCGGCCGAGCAGCGCCGGCGATGCGCTAGCCAACGTCGGCCGAGCCGCTCCTGAGCCCTAGCGCTGACCGTCGTCCCTCTCTGCCCTAGACTCTCCACCCCTGCACACTGCTGAGGGCCTCCCTTTCTTCTCTTCTCCTCTGCGTGTCGACGCCGACCCCTAACCGCCGTGCCCTAATTCTTGGCCGCGCCTTCGTCACCCGACAGCGCCGCCGCCGCACGGGACAGCGCCGCCGCCGCACGGGACAGCGCCGGCGACACTCGAGCCAACGCAGTCGAGGACCCCACTCTAGCCTCTGCCCTGACTCCAGCGACGCCGTCCCTGTGCCTTAGTTCATCACTGCCGACCCCTCTCCTAGCCTCTAGCCACTGTGCTATAGTTTTTCTATTTACTGTGGTTCTGTTTTGTTGTTCCAGTAGCCACAGCAGTTGTGGATTGAGGTAAGCTTCGTTTGTTGTTTAGGATTATTGCTTGATTGAGTGTCAATCTTGATTTCATCTGATCCGAACAGTGAAGTATCCAGCGAGGAGGTTGGGTGGTGGAGGGTCTTGGTTTTGGCAGCTATTCCATCTGTAGGCATCTTGTTGTCAGTATCAACACTCCCTGCCGTGGATCAACAATCACAGTCGTTAATTAAGGTAAGCTATGTTTGGAGTTTAGGTTGTATTTCTATGAGTATTTGGAGGATATGCATTTATATTGGATTATGTGGAGATGTTGTAATCTGCAGTTACTTGGTTAGTTGTGGATTTAGGTAAGTTATGATGGATTCATGTTTAACTTAACCTAATGTGATTATGGAAGGCTTAATCTATTGTAGTTGTGATGAATTAAGTACCGTTGACTTATGTTGGATTAGATTTAATCCTTGGATTTATTAGATATGATCATATTGCTAATCGTAAGTTGATTAGCGAAAGGAAATGATTGTGCTGATTGATGATTATTGATTAAGGAGATTAATTCAAGTTAATCATTAATTAGGATTAATTAATAATGGATCGATTAGGGTTTTTCCTAATTAAGTTGGGTTGGATTTAGCTAGTTGTTGTTTATAAAATTAGCTAAATTGTACATCACATTATCTGCAGGACTTTGATTCGAGATGGTGTCTCGACGAGGGATCTATTTTGGATTGGACCTTTCTATTGGAGGCGGGTATTTGACTTATGTCTTTGATAAGCATAATAATATGTTTAACATATAGCAGTGATTGTGTAATCATTTTGTTTCGGTTGGTCACTACATGATAGTTACATGGTTGCTTGTTTATTTATTCTGCACTGCATACTATTTGTCACGCCCCCAGAGGAGTCCTTGTCCGAGAAAATTTCGGCAGCATCTCCCCTATACAGCGGACAATCTGAAACTTTCTACATATCTCCATACCTCAGCCACATGCGGCTGGAATAATAACAATAAATATAACACAACCACACAAACATCCACGCATTTATATATAATCAAACAAAGTAGTAATACTCTGACTCGAAAACCACCCTACACAACTACACTCGTAAAGCTCAAAACCGATGAACTCACCTCTTCTGCTGTCTAGGCAGGCATGTAGTAGAATAAAATCCAAATCCAAATCCATCGACATAATAAAATCCGTACCATGTCCATAAGTAGAATAATCCAAAAACAAAACAAGTTCAAAACATAGTCTATGAAAGAAAAACCAAAAGACTAATCATATCCTCGAGGTCTGCAGGGACCAGCAACTGGAACTCTCTCCTGACAGCATCAACCTGAAAATATCAACAATGGAGGCGGGGTGAGTCCAACATTCAGCAGGTACAACTGATATACAAAGTAGGGAAACAACACCTAGCACTAATCATGCGTACAGTCTCCTGATATAAGAAAGATAAAAATGCAACTGAAGTAAACAAGAGAGAAACTGTACTAACCAGGACTTGGATATAAGGACAAACAGTCCGAGTGGTATAGAAATCCTGTATGCATGTCAAACATAGGTATCCAAATAATAAGTAGCATATAAATGCAGCAAACACAAACACAAACAATAAATGCATCATGCATATGATGCCAATGATGCGTCCTGGTCACCCCTGACGTCAGTCGATCATCTCACACACAATAGTGAGGCCGAGTGGGTAGGGCTGTGACAACCGTGCCGAGTGGACGGGATGCTGTCGGAGTACACCTATCCTCCTACCCCAAATCATAAATGGGGGAGCGCAATGCTCTCAACTCCCGGTACACGATGACGGGGAGGAATCCCTGCCGGATAACACGTTGTGTCACACTACCCATGAGCGGACCAACGGTGCCTAACAGAGTCCCTGCTGCAACACACTCTGCCTGAATCGACCACTAACCCATGAGTGGTGGTGTGTGCAGATCCATGTAACTGGAGATGTGCTCAACAATAATGGAGCGGACTATCGCACAACATGCAATCATGCATATGGTGCATGGCAATAACCAAAAAAACATCCTGACCTAATCCATATATATAGAAAAGTGCACCCTAGGTCAACGAATCATATCGAATCAAAGGTACACAAAAGGTATAAAAACCTAGGTCCGGAACATGGTGAAGCATGGTATATCACTACCCCCTATAAGCATGTATAAACAAATAAAGTATACATGGGATGCAAATCAAGCAATCAATCAATCATGTATCAGATAATGGGTAGTGACTAACCGAAACAAATAAAGGACATAATTAATGCAACTTGTTAAATTCACTACTATGTATATCAAATGACATAAGTCAAAAGTACCCGCCTCCAATAGAAATGTCCAAATCCGACATCGAGATACTCGTCTAGCGTCAAAGTCCTGTATCAATCAATGTGAAATTTTATTTAGCTAAAATCCAAAGAAATGGCTAAATAAAATCCTCAAGCCTAAATTAGGGTAAACCCTAATCAACCTAACCATCTAGTATAATTCACCCACAACCAAAATAATCATACCTAACCAATATCAAGTTCAAAATATGAACTATAAGTTATCATATATCAAAACGTACCTAAAATCACCCATAATAAATTACATTTATGTAACAATTTGTACCTATAACAACATGTATCAAGAACGTGCCAACTCAACCACACTCCAAACCCTTACATTAGGGTTGCTGGACCAAAGATTCTGTTGGAGACAAAGGTTGCTGCTCAAGCAGGAAACTCCACCGACTGTCCAAGCAAGAATCAAGATCTGTGATCAGCCACATAAAATCAAACCACAACCCTAATTCCCAAACCAACCTGAGCACTTACGTAATTTTCCTCTTTTCAACGATGGCAGCAGATCCAATCAAATGGTGGGTGGTGACATTAGGTCAAGTTGCTGCCCAACAAATCAACATTTCTAAAATCAGACACCTAACAAAGTTAAATGCCTAAATCCACAATAAATTCCTCAACTAAATAAGATTAAATCAATGTTTACCCTAAACTTGTGTCGGTAGCTTTCTTCCTGCCGGCATCTGATGACGAAGAAGGATGACCCGATAGAGAGGTCTCAGACACGGCTTGAAGGGCTTCGACAGAACTAGGGCAGATCAGAAGGGCTCTGCCCCACAGCAAAGAACTAAGCAGTGGTAACTGCGGCGGCGCTGAAATCTCCACAGCAAGGGGTGACGGGCGCCGGTGACTAGCTAGGCACGAGCATAGAGGAAGATGACCGGCGCTGCTCCGTGCGTCGCCGGCGGCAGTGGCGACGGCGGTTCGGCCCGGCGCTAGGGCACAAGAGAAGAAAGTCTCGGCCGAGGAAAAGTAGGCGGACGGCGGCGCTGGCTCCGTGCGTCGCCGGCGGCTAGGGCACCGAGACGGTGTCACTGTGGTGGCGGCACTAGAAGAGAAGCCTAGGGCACAGTCGCGACTGGTGACGGACCTGGTGGTCGGTGCTTTTTTGCTGAGGACAGGTGGTCGGTGGTGTGCGGTCAGCACTAGGGCTCGGCACAGAGAGGAGGTGACCGTCAGCATTTCTCCGGGCGGCGTCGGCTGTGGCAGTGGAGATGGGCGTCGCGAGGAAGGAGACAGATTCGGCGAGGATAAAGAAGAGGGGAAACCGCTCGGGATCAGGGGGAGGAAATTAGGGCTCGCGGGGAAAGAATAAGAGAAAAAGAAAAAAGAAAAGAAAAAGGAAAAGAAAATAATTCTTTTCCTCATTAAAACAGGGTAGCCTAAACAGGCTTTTCCCGGACCCCGTTTTTATCCCCGTGAACTTATCCATACGAGCTCCGAAAAATTCCCGAAAAATTTCCAAAAATTTTGAAAAAATCCCTTATTAATATTCCCTATTTCTCCGGTATTTTATACTATTTACCTGATCATATATGCTTTAGGTAGTGACCCAACCACATGCTATGTTATCTTCTGGATCTAGGGTTTATTTGATGCCCTATCTGATTTGTGTACCTTCTATCTAATACATCTTCCAGTGGTACACACTTTGTATTATTTATATGGTCATTATTATGTTATTCATGAGATTGCCAAACTTAGTGTCATGCATCATGATTATATGCTGTGCGATTGTCGGCTCCACTATGGTTGAGCCCATCGCCAGTTACATGTACTGCACACACCACCACCACCCATGTGTTAGTGGTATATCAGACAGGTGTGTGGCGGTTCTGCTGTTTGGCTCCGTTGGTCTGAGGACTGAGCGTGGTAGCCGACAGTCAGTTCCGCCCTGTTTGGCTCCGCTAGCATTTAGTGGAGCAGCGTAGTAGCCGGCAGATGGTGGACTCTGTTTGGCTCCGTTGGTCAGGTGACTCAGCGTGGTAGCCGACATAGATATCCTCCCCGTCATCGTGTACCGGGAGATGAGAGCATTGAGCTCCCCCATTTATGATTTGGGGTCAGAGGACAGGAGTACTCCGACAGCATCCCGTCCACTCGGTCGCTCATCAGGAGTAGTGATGTCAGAGTGCACGGTCACCATATGCATTTATTGCATTTATTGTTTGTGATTGCTGCATTTACTTGCTGCATTTATATGGATGCATATGATTGACATGCATATAGGATTATGATTTCCCCGGTCTGACGACCCTGTTACCTTTGTACTTTGATTCTGGTTAGTACAGTTATCTCCTGATTTTGTTTCAGTTGCATTTATCCTTCTCGTATTCAGGAGACTGTACACATGATTAGTGTTGTCTGTTATTTGTTTTATTATGCATATCAGTTGTACCTGCTGAGTGTTGGACTCACCCCGCCTCCATTGTTGATATATTTTCAGGTTGAGGCTGTCCGGAGTAGTTCCAGTCGCTGGTACCCACAACACGTAGTACTAGTCCATCTGCTGGTTTTTGAGTTGTTATTTTATTTTAACTTTTCTCTATCAGACTTTGTTTTAGTCTTGTTTTGGATTTTACATATGGATATTGTATGAATCCTTCCGTTTGATGGACTTTTGGTATGATTTGGATTTTATTCTACTACATGCCTGCCTGGAGGGCAGAAGAGGTGAGTTCGTCGGATTTGAGCTTTACGAGTGTAGTTGAGTAGGGTGGATCTCGAGTCAGAGTACTATTGTTTGTGATTACTAGTATTAACTGCGTGGTTGTGACAGCCAGAGGCTGAATATCTATATAAATTGCTTGGTGATTGTTTTTATTTATTGTTATAATTCCAGACGCCTGTGGCTGAGGTATATGTGTTATGTAGAAGATTCAGATTGTCCGCCGTACAGGGGAGATGCTGCCGAAATTTCTTCGGACAGGGACTCCTCTGGGGCGTGACATAAGGTATTCTCTTGTATTCCGTGATGAATTCACTTCTGAATATGTTATTCTCGGATCCTTCTGGTTCCTTGTTTCCTCTCCACCAATTTGATGTTTCATGAAACTCCGATGCCTTACTCTGTGTGCCTGCCTTTCACCCTGTTTATATTGGCTTTGATTCAGTTTATATTTGTGGCAACTACTTGGGATTGGATGACTGGATGTATCCATGGCATCGTAACTAGGTTTTGATATCTATGAGTGTAGAAATTGTGACCTTGTTTGCTGTTAAACAAGGCTAGACTAATTAATAGATGATGCATTTACAATATTCTGAGGCTAATATTTTGTCATAGCAGTTCTCATTGTTTCAAAAGGAGATTCTTAAAGCCACGCATATCCAATGCTTCCATGCATTATCCGTGCTCTTATATATATATATATATATATATATATATATATATATATGCACGGTATCATATTGCTCAAAAGCCTTTTTATTGTTTGGAGCATACTAAACTGATTTATCAATCCGACTCAATTGAGTTTCTTTATAGATATGCTAGATGAGGATGAAATACCTAGTTAGATTTATTTTTGGTCCAAATCTAGAGAATTAGCAAAGCATGATGATACTTAATCCCTGATATTAGAGAATGAGATAATTAAGGGAATCCTTGTGAATTACTTATGGACAAGAATAACCTATCTTTGTAGAGTATTAGGTGGTATTTTTGCATGTACCGTTTTCATTTAATTGGCCACACATTGCTTTTATACCTTTGTTATGTCAAACCTATAAAAGAGCATAGAAATTTCTAGCTACGTCAATCTAATTTTGATCTCAGATGGCAATGAGGATAAAGGAGTCTATGTTGAGTGGAGTTGGTTGAGTTGCAAGATCTGTTCAGTAGAGCTTGACGATGTGGAAATGTGATGTGTTCGCCTCATTTGAAGTAGAACTCGTATGGATTCAACTCATCAAACTGCAAGTGGTTCTGATGGGGTTGTGACCTGTCAGGTGTTTGTGTGGTTGATGGGTTCAGGTATGGGAACTTGGTTAAGAGCTTGTAGGAGATGAGCTTAAACACGGACATCATATGTAAGGCACGCCACGAAGGCAATCAAGTCGAATCCCTTCAGAAAGGTGAATCCAGTATAACTATGACCCAACCTTTAGAGTTATTGCATATTGACCTATTTGATAGTCACAACACAATATCCTTTAGTGGTCATAGGTGTTGCCTTGTTATTGAGGATGATTGTATCAGGTTTATTTGGATTAGCTTCTTTGAAATATAAGGATGAGGCTTTAAGGTCCTTATTAGTTTTTACGAGAAAGTTAATGGAACGACATGAAGAAAGATATCACGGAGTTTGTAGCTAAGTGTCTAGTTTGACTACGAATTTTTGTGGTAGGATTGCCTAGGACACAACGAGACGATGACGTGATTTGGGTGATCGTTGAGCGATTAACCAAATCCGCACACTTCTTAGCAATTCAAAAAATCGATTCTCTGGATCGATTGACAGATTTGTATTGCTAGGAGATCATCAGATTTCATGGTGTCCCTTTGATTATTATTTCGGATAGAGACACCCGGTTCGCGTCTCGATTCTGGCAGAGTCTGCAGCAGGCCTTGGACACTCAGCTCCGATTCAGTACAGCTTTCCATCCGCAAACAGATGAATAGTTAGAGCGGGTCATTCAGACTCTAGAAGACTTGCTGAGATCTTGTGTACTAGATTTTGGAGACAGTTGGGAGGACCATTTGCCGTTGGTAGAGTTTGCCTACAACAACAGCTTTCATTCGACTATCCAGATGGCACCGTTTGAAGCGTTGTATGGTAGGGCTTATCGGATACCCACCCTCTGGGATGAGGTTGGGGAGACCCAGCTGTTGGGACTTCATAGAGCTCAGCATGAGGCAGAGTTGGTCCGTACTATCAGACGGAGGATGTTAGAGGCGCAGGACTGCCAGAAGAGTTATGCTGACCAGAGTTGGAGACCCTTAGAGTTATCTATTGGCGACCATGTTTTTCTACGAGTTTCACCCATGAGAGGGGTGAAGAGATTTGGCCTCGGGGATAAGTTAGCTCCGCGATACATTGGACCTTTCCAGATCTTGGAGAGGATTGGAGCGGTAGCTTACCGGCTGACACTACCACCGTCCCTGGCAGGTGTGCACGACGTATTCCACGTATCTATGCTGAGAAGATACATACTTGACCCGACACATGTGCTGATAGATATCTCAGTTCCCGTTCAGCCTGACGTCACTTATGAGGATGTTCCGGTATGGATTCTAGACCAGAAAGAGCGTTAGTTGCGGAACAAGACTATTCGGCTTGTTAAAGTCGGATGGCAGTATCATACGGATGAGGAGGCTACCTGCGAACTCGTGGATACAATCCGAGCTCGATACCCCCACCTTTTCACTTGAGGTATGTGATTTAATTTACCGTTCAACATTTATACTCTTTACTTGTTGTTAGTATTTGCTAATGGTAGATAATGAAATTTGGGGACCAAATTTTTATTAGTGGGGGAGAATGTAAAATATCGAAAAATGGCGAATAGTGATAAGGGAATTTTTCAGAATTTTTAGAAATTTTTCTGGAATTTTTCGGAGACCGTATGAACGAGTTTACGGGGATAAAAACGGGACCGGGGAAAGCCTGTTTAAGCTACCCCATTTAAGCGAGGAAAAATTTATTTATTTTTTTTCTTTTCCTTTTTCTTTTCTTTCTCCCCCAATCGCCGTTTTCACTCCCTCACCGCCGAACTCACGCGCCCGACACCAAGCCTCCTTCTCCCGATCCCATGCCCTAACCGCAAAACTGCCCACGCGGTTCCTTCTTCCCCTTCCTCGCGTGCCCTAGCGACACCTTTTCCCTCTGCGGCCGAGCCCTAGCTCGATTCATCGTGCGCGACTTCCCCTGCTTCTTCCCTATCTTGGCTGTTGAGATAAGGAAGCATGCCGCCCTCTCGTGTTGTCCCGGTCGCTACAGCCGACGTCGCTCCGATCTCCGACGCCACTGGTCGTCGGGTGTCATTCCTCCTCAGCCCTAGCGTCGGCCCTTCTTCTCCTCTTTCGAGCGTCGGCAGCCTGCCAAACTCTTCTGCCCTAGATCTGTTCCTCGTTGCCGCACCTTTGCACAGCGCCGTCGCCGCACGGGACAGCGTCGACCTTCTCCACGCCATGCCCTAGGATCTCCACAGCTGACCGATTCCTTTGTTCCTCCTTCCCGAGCAGTTCACAGAGCCATCAGTGGTTTCGATTGAAGGGGTTGGGGATCTTTTGAGGTGAGTGATGATCCATGTGAATAGAGTTTTCTGGTGGAATGCTTGGTTGAACTCGTGATCTCCACTTCTTGATCTCTTTTTGATCCGGACAGTGAATTGGAATCCAGTTGGCAGTACAAGAAAAACCCTCATAGACATCAGTGGAACAACAACAGTTTTAAGCAAAAACCGATGTCTTTGAGTATTTTACACCGATTTTTCCAAAAACCAATGTCTGTGAGCGCAAATTTTCGCTCATAGACATTGGTTTTTTTAGCCGATGTCTATGAGCGCCTTTTTTTTCATTAATAGACACCGATTTTAACCGCGGTTTTTAAAACCGGTGTCTATGAACCAAAATTCTGGCGGACTTTCTTAGCGCCCTTTCTTTTGGGTTTCTCCTCGCCCACCGTAAATCGAAACCCTAATCCTTCGACATCCTCCTTTTAGGAGTTACCATTTGAAAGACGAGTAATGGATCTCGACGGCGATGTGGACGGTGGCCGTCGTCGGCGCTGTCGCGGTCTACTGGTTCGTGTGGATGAAGCAACCAGCCAATTTATCTCCCCAATTTTGAACAATTCGACATGGCGAAATCAGCACTCCTCTTCCTTTGATCCCATCTCTCGCTCCCTCTTCCCCCTTCTTTTGTTCCTTTTCATTCCGTTGATCTGTTGGCCAGATGAAGAAAGGCCGAGTTCTGGTGGAGCCGGCGGCGGCAGTAGCGGAGACGCGGTTCCGCGGCGTGCGCAAGCGGCCGTGGGGGTGTGGCTCGGAACATTCGACTCGGCCGAGGCTGTCGCCCTGGCCTACGACTCCGCCGCTCGCGCGTTCCGTGGTTCCAAGGCCAAGACCAACTTTCCCCTCGCCGCCGCCGCTGCTGCGTCTCCCACCCCTACTCCTGCATTCCGCTGCCCTCCCTCCGCCTGGTTTTCCTTCTGCGAGGACCACCATGACCCCTCGCCGTCCTCTCTGCAACGACCGACATCGAGCAGCCACAGCAGCACTGTGGAGTACTTCGGCAGGCCACGTCTTCCTGCGCCTGCGTTCGCGACGCTGAGCCGCCGATGTGTGTCGCAGCTAGAGAAGAAGGCCAAACCACTTCCCTAGAGAATTCCATACAACGACGAAAACTGCCACAGTGACTGCGGGTCATCGGCCTCCGTCGTTGACGACGAGCGTGACATCGCTTCCACATACCGGCATACACTTCCGTTTGATCTTAACCTTCTCCCTTCCCCCGATGACGACATCCAAGCCACGATTCTCTGCTTTTGACATCCTGATCACACGAATCCGTTTGTTTCCTTATCTCTTTAGCACTATCGATCGTTGCGCTTTCTTACATGCTCGCCATTTTATATATTTATGCCAGTGATTTCATTTGATCAAAATGCATATTAGCGGTATCTAATTAAATTGTTCTATCTGATCTTCTTTGATTTATGTTGAACTAGAAAACTTTGACTGTTGAGTTGGATCTACCATATATAAATAATATAGTAGTGAAATCTCTCTTAAGAACTGAATTCCACCCACGAAGAAGAAATGACTGAAGAACAATCAAGTTTATAGTTATTCCTTCAATCTTCTTTTAGATTATTTAATCTGAAGAGTTAGCTACATGAAGGTAGAGGAAAAAACTAAGACAGTATGATGAGGTGCACCGAGAATATTCGTACTTTTTTTGGCAATTTTTGCCAAGGACTGCTGCCTGAGGATTCACTTGGCTTTCTATATTTTAGTTTAGTTGTTCAGGACCTTAGGTGAGTGTGATTATTAGTTCATCCTCTTGATGAATCTTGCTTAGTTGCTTTTATTGTTCCTCAAATACTTGTCTGATGCCCATATTTTTTAAGTTAGAATCGCTTCTTCCAATTGTATGGTTTGAATAATTTGTTTCTATATCTTCTCTTGTGTGTATTGATCCTTCACCAAGTTTGTGGTATTACACAACCTTGTTAATTTTTTTTTTGCTATGATGGCTTGCAGTTTTTTACTTTGATTATTGAATTAGGATATAAGGCAGTGTGAGTTTTTCAGCCCTGCAGTAAAGTAGAATGAATGTAATTTATTCAGTAGGTTGCTTGCCTAATTACTACTTGCCTATAGGAAAACTAAATCAACGATTAAAGGTGATTAATCATCTCTAGTTTAAGCCATTTTGTTCTTCAAAGAAAGTATCTTTCTTCTAGTGCTCTGTCAAGCAAATGAAACATTTAATAAGAGTGTTGATGCAGGCATTGACAATGAGAAGGCAGTCAAGCTTTATGAAGTTCCACTCGTCAAATTCTTGGAGCAGAAATAGCTTTGTCATTTGGGTGGTAAGTTCCTTAAATCCAAAATTTTGTATGAACTTTTAATACACTAGGAAAAGCATACAAGAATCTCTAGCAACATAAGACTCCTTATCAAAGGTAACACCTAACTCCAGTTTATGGATGATAGGTGTAAATGCTCTTTGCCTAAATGATCTTAAAGAGCTTAGGAATGTATCTTACTTGTTTCCTTTATTAATATCGTCACATCACATTATGCAGACTTATTTCTTTCGTCAGTTTGGAAAGTCGGTCGTACAGGCTGACTACCTTACCCTTCGTCAGGGTTTTATCTTGGTATGCTTGAAGTTTTAGAGACATTTTTATATTTGATATCTTGTTCATTAGTGATGTTGGCTTCATGAGTATAAAGGCCAGAGGTTAGACTCATGGAGTGTGATAATGCATGAGTATAGGAAAAAACCTTTATTTGTTAGTTGTCTTTGGGCTTGCCATAGATTGCCATCTTAAATTAATACAAATGCATGCCTGCTTTACTTTGGGAGTGTTTCCAGATAAAATCTTGTCTTTCTAACTCGCTTAATTTATTCTTCATGGGGGAAAAAAAAAGAAGAAGGAATCACTTTTGGTTAGGTTGTAATTGGGCTCTGAAGCCAATCACTTACATCTTATGGTTACAGTTTCTCCTTTGAAGATAAAAACATTGCATTATAATCTTTATTTCTAAGAAATTTTTTAGTAGTACTTTAAACAAGTCTTCAGTATTTATAGTATGACTAGCATCATTTATTCTTCTAGCGGCTACCAGTGTAGCCACTTCATATGATTTGCTAACTTAATATCTAAAGTGCTACTCAAATCTTTATTGAGTACAACTTGACAAACTAAGCACCATCAATGTCTATGCTCCATTATGTTCTAGCTTGATGGAGAGAAGTAGAATAAATAGTTATAGACTTCAATATTCATCCCAAATTACCTATATGTTATTTTATGTATGGGATCTGTATCTGATGTAATTTTACTCTTGGTATTAATAATATAATTCCTTATTCTTAGCTGAGTTTCAATTGTTAGAGATGAGTAGCTTTTGTTGTTTGGTGCAGATGTTCAATACAGTTTATGTAAATACTAACTTGACGCGGTTGTTTCTTTCTTGTTGGTTTGCATACCAAGTTTGTTAGCACCTAGCCCATGCCCTGTGCTTTTACTAGTCTTGCTTTTGCAGATCAAATTACTGGGTCTCTTGGTACAGTCAACTCTTAATGGTTCAACATCTAATCTTGTAGACTCCTCAGGCCGACCCTATACCACATTGTTTTCTGGCCAGTCTGCGGCAGTGCCTGGGTTCCATCCTTCTGGTTAGACATTCCTACATAAACTTTATTAACATATTCATGTGAAATTTTGCTTGTATGTGGAATTTTGATTACGGTTTGTAAAAAAATAGGTGGTCTTCAAGGATTGCATAATATTCATGGAAGCTTCAACCTGCCAAATGTGCCTGGTTCGCTTGCATCTAGAGAGGCCGCAATGGGTGTTGTACCATCAGGTGGTGTTCAGCAACCAGGAGGAAGCATTCCTAGTGGACGATTCTCATCAAACAATCTTTTGGTTGCATTATCTTAGGTCTGGCATGAGTTTATTTCCACATTACTTCACTGCATCATATGGTCCTTTGAATGTGTTTTATAGTATTGATTCTGGATTATTTTTCATGCAAATGCCTCATGGCTCTGGTGTCACAAATAGAGGGGGTATTAATGTTGTTGGAAATCATGCTTTTAGTAGTAGTAATATTAATGAAGTCACTGGGTCAATAACTGGTATTTCCTCAAGTTCAGCTTCTGGGAATCGTAGTTCTGTTCCTGGTTTGGGAGTTTCTCCGGTATTGGGTAATGTAGGGCCAAGACTTACAAGCTCTGTAGGCAACATTGTTGGCAGTGGTAACATGGGAAGAAGCATCAGTTCTGGAGGATTATCTCTGCCTGGAGGATATTCAGGATACCAAGATGGCATCAGAGGTAGTACAATAAATAGTATATCTCTTCATCAGAGGTAGCTTTGTTCTTCTATGCTTCCTTCACTGGATTTGTTGTGTAGTCATATTTCTTTGTTCAACCATTATCATGCCTAGTAAGTTGTTGTATGATGCTGTCGGTTCTTATCAATCTGTACACTTGAATTAGAAGGAGCAAATTATCTATGTTATATTCTAAGCAACATATACTAAGTGTCATATATGAAAGTTTTAGATTCTATGTTATATTCGTTATCTTCCACAGCAACCTTTAAAAACTCAGTATTCTATTTTATTTGATACATGTTCACATTTGTTTTAGTTATTTGACATATGGTGGATTTATGTATTTTTACAGTTTACAAATCTCAAGTACTCCAGAGTTGAAATTGATGAAGTGCGGTTCGAGTGGGCTGAATGCATGCTAGATTACATTTGAAGTGCGGTTCTACCTTGATGTGTTAAAAGAATGTTCTACCTTGATTTTGATATCTATTAGCTAGCTTTTGATGTAAAAAGAATGTTTGGGTATTTTATGGATATTGTTGTAAGAAGATTATTTATATAATTTGTGAATATTTGAGTATTTTATGGATATTATTAAATGAAGAATATTTGTATAATTTGTGAATATTTGTGTATTTTTTTTTATTATTGTCGGTTTTTCATTGTTTCGGAAATCAAATTGTGCTGTTAAAAAATATACATATTACATCGGTTTTCCACCGCTGTAAAACCGGTGTTATTAACTAATATTACATCGGTCATTTACCGCTGCCAAAACTGGTGTTATTAACATACAATATTACATCGATTTTACACCGTTGATGAAACAGTGTCGTTAAGTGATACTACACCGGTTAATAACCGATTCGAAGACCGGTGTTGTTAAGTGATACTACATCGGTTTTAACCCGCTGTCTAAAATGGCAGACTTTTAACATCGGCTTCATAGACATCGGTCGAAAATGAAATAGACACCGGTGGAAAACCGATGTCTATGAAGGTTTTTGTTGTAGTGATGGTGGTTGTTTAGTGAATTCTCTTGGTTCCAGCATCAACAACGACTGATCAGTGAGGTAAGGTGTAACAATTTGTTCTTCGCTGTAGATTATGGATTGATTTGCATATTGTAGTAAATTGTTCATGAGTGATTGGATAATTACTAGATGAATTAGGTATGTGTTGAATTGGGATGATATGGATTACTAGATGGTTAGTATATCACTAGTTGATTCATGATTTAATGATTGCTATTCAGAGTATAGAAATGATTATCAGATGTGGGGGAGGAGTTAGATGATCCAATTAGGGTTTATAATTAGATGTGGATTTAGGTTAGTTTCTTGGGGATTTGATTTAGCTAATTAATTTATATGTAATTAGCTAAATCTGTATATCATGTATTACAGGACTCTGATTTGCGACGAGTTGCCTTACGTGGGATTTCCTTTGGCACGCGCGATATTTGAGGCGGGTACCTTGACTTATCTTTGATAATGTCAGGTTGATATGTTTAGTAGGTTATAACCTTTAGTAATGATTATGCTCGTCTTTGCTTCGGTGGTCACTACCCGATACCTGTTACATGCTTGTTTTGTTTACTTATTATGCACTTCATGTTAGTACCTACTTGATTATACATGATTATAGGGTAGTGACACAACTATATGATTATTATATTCAGGACCTAGGTTTTTGATACCTTATATGATCTGTGTACCTTTGATTTGGTTCATTGTCCTACGGTACACATCTTATATGTATGGATATTGCAATGCTGATTATGTATCATCTCGCATGTTTGCATGCTATGCGATAGTCAGCTCCATTATTGTTGAGCATATCGCCAGTTACATGTACCTGCACACACCACCACTCATGGATTAGTGGTATATCAGACAGGTGTGTGGCAGTTCTGCTGTTTGGCTCCATTGGTCTGGTGACTCAGCGTGGTAGCCGGCAGACAGTTCTGCTCTTTTTGGCTCCGCTGATTTAGTGTAGCAGGTGGTTGGACTTTGTTTGGCTCTGTTGGTCCGCTTATGGGTAGTATAAGGCAGCGTAGCCAGCAGAGATTCCTCCCCGTTATCGTGGACCGGGATATGAGAGCATTGAGCTCCCCCATTTATGATTTGGGGTAGGAGGATATGTGCTCCGATAGCATCCCGTCCACTCGGTCACTCATCCGGAGCAGTGACGGCAGAGTGCACGGTTGTCACAGCCCTACCCACTTGGTCTCACCATTGTGTGTGAGATGGCTGACTGGCGTCAGGGGTGACCATGTCATTGGCATCATATGCATTTATGCATTTACTGATTGTGTTTGTTGCATTTATATACTGCATTTGGATGGATGCATATGTTTGACATGCATACAAGATTTATGATACTCTCGGTCTGACGACCTGACTATTCTGATAGGAGGCCTTGATGAGTACAGTTCTCTTCGGCCTCTTTTATTGTGCATTTTCCAGCTTTTGTCCAGAAGACTGTACTCCATAGTTATTACCATTTGTTATAGTTTATTATACATGTCAACTAGGTATCTGCTGAGTTGTTGAACTCACCCCCATGGACACTATATTTTTCAGGTACCAGGTTGTTTATGGAGTTGCTTGGAGTATCCTGCCTGCCGGTCCCCACGTCACATCAGAAGACCTGTCTCCGTTTTTGTTTATTTGTATTTTGGTATATGAATGTGTGTATTTGGCTTTGTGTTCCGATTTTGTTTCCGGAGTATTGTGTTGTTGTGTGGTGTAAGCCTAGCCGGCTAGCAGTCTTCGTTTATAGTTGTATGTATTGTCTATTGGTTTTCCGTTGTGATTGGTTTTGGTACAGCCGAGTGGGCTGTTAGATTTACATATAACTGCGTGGTTGTATTTTTGTGGTTCAGCCGAGTAGGCTGCATATAAACTGCGTGGTTGTGTGTATGTTCTAGCCGCCTATAGTTGATATATATTGTGTCTATAGAAATGTTTCATATTATCATCCGTACAGGGGAGGTGCTATCGAAATTTCTTCAGACAGAGACTTCCCGGGACGTGACATATAAATTTGACTGTAAATATATCATTGTCGTGTCGCCTCCGTTTCGATATCCTATCGGACAATATAATGCGTCCATCATAGCCATAGGGATGACGACAAACAAAATGTAACCAAACTAAATTAATTGTTTTTAAAAAATAAAAAGGTACTAAAAACATTGACAACTTAAAATTGTCTCAATAGATTTAACCATTTATGCGTTAAGAGGAGTTACGAAATTTCTATAAATTCTCTGAAAAAAAATTCTTGTACCGCAAATTAAAAAAAAAAAAAATTAAATAGATACTCTTCTCTTGATTTTTGTTTTCAAAAATATCCCTTAATTCTAGTAAAATCTGATTATGCTCATCTAAACTTGTCTCATAGTCCTCCCTAAATTATAGGAAGGAAGATAAATCATGAGATCAATTTTAATCGATCATAATTTCTCGCAGACACATACGTCCATCAAAAGTTACTCTCTTACACAAGGATTACCTACCGAGAAACTCACGATGATGTTACCTATTAAGTGAGGGGAGGCAATCAAGGACCTTACAGATGAGCACCCTGGATATTGAAATCATCACGAATTGACTAAAAATTCTCTTCCATTTCCATCGATAAGCCTAAGGTCCCTGTGGTGCTAACTTTGGTTTGATATCTCACGAAACGGTGAACAGATCGATCTCTGTTGCATAATCAGAAAAAAAAATAAAAAATATTGGGATGCCATTCTTGTTCGAGTCACTAATACAAATTGTTCTATGTCGACTCTCACGGTCGGCTATCTAGTTTCAACCTCATCCTCGCCTCACCATGGAATTACTTATAACCGATCAAAATCATACAAGAAGTTTGTGGTTTTTTTATTACTAACTTTAAAAGCAAAGGATGGAACATGTATACATTCTGTTGATGCAGATACATTTGCTTGGATCTCACTTGACAAATAAACATTCATCTAACAACAGCAAAATGAAGAATTTTATGTTCCTAGCATAATTTTAACTAGAAGTATTCATTCATCTGTTGGTGCCCGGGTAGCTTCTGGAGTATGCAAACTGATCGTCGAAGCTAGTGTTCGACACTATCTCCGTAAACGATATTGCTCCGCTACGGTACTTAACGGATTGTTGCAATTCGTTCCCAAGATACAACGACGACGAACATCTCGGAATCGTAGCACTCCGACTTCCGAGACCAGCGAACCTTCTAGTAGACTTCTTGGACTCTTGAATGCACAAGATGAGATGAATGCTTGAGGAAGAGAAGAGAGGATTGAGTGAATTGAATGAATTTTCCATCATCTGGAGGGTTCTATTTATACTGAAGGAAGAGGTTGATTGCCCTTTGGGTGAGTAGATGTGTTCCTTGGGCTGGATCGATCTAGATCATCCATTCTGAAGGGTTGTAACCTTTCACCAAGCCCACTTCAATCTCATCCATCAGATTTGAGGAGTTGTGACCCTCAGATCCCGCCTATTGTCATCGGTCATCAGATCTGGATCCATTGATTCGATGCTTCAGATCAAGTCTCATCCCAAGCCGTCAGATCGATACTCTTTGCGATCCAACGCTCTAGATCGCATCACAAGCGATCCATCATACCTATTTGATCCACGTTGATCAACGGTAGCCATCCATTCCCTAAGTCAACTGTCCAGTCATCTCCCTTTGCCCACGAGGATGCCGTATAGGTACTGCCACGTCAGGTACGAGCCTGACACGTCACCCGAGTGCCACGTAGGCACTGCAATGTCACCTGGAGCATAAATTTAAGCTCCTCAATGCGTACGTGCAAAGTGCGCCTACAAAGCGCCCATTGCGCACGTGCGTACGTGGCGGGTGGCGGGCTCACAGGTGCGAGCACCTGCTCGCCCTGGGCTAAGGGGTAACCTGTCCTTTTATTTTTGTGTTAACTCCATTAACACATCTTCATTAATAAGTAGAGAATACACATCGAGAATTTCCGATGTGGGACTATTCTCCCATGCACTTTATTAATGAATAATAAATGTTATTTTGGGCTGACTTTAAACATTAATTTCTCATTCACCCTTAATCGGTTTTGAGCAAATTAATAGTCTAAATCTATCTACGCGAATCGTAGATTTCAATTTTGAAGTCAATTACGATTTTCAACAATTGATGGCTTCCTTCCTCTAAATCGTTTTGGTCCATTTAAGGCCCCAATATCCAACAATCCCCCACATGAATGGAAATTAATGCAATGCGTGTATGCATGCTGACATTTTACAAGAGTCCAATCGATAAGTCACTGCATCGGGAGAGGTAGCTTGTGGCTTTGAACCTTCCGTAGTGAAATGCTATCGAGTATACTAGGCTGCGCAGTGAACGTGATGTCTTGAACTGCACAGCTGTTTGTGTATACTGAGACAATAACACCCACACAGAGATCTATCTCACCTACTTTAGGTTCTCATGGTTGGTTCCGTTTCGGCCATGGATACCATCTTGGATTCATGAGTGTTTCATTGAAGCGGCCTGTCTTTACACTCACATAGGTGACACTTCTATCAAGAGTATCCTACCACACTCCACCTTATCAGGTATAGAAGTCACTAAAAGAATAAGCTTAATCTCACTACATGAGGTAGGACAACACAAATTCATCCTAGGATTGGGATAGAGATAAACTATCTAATGTGATGGACCACAACATCTGTAACTTCGTTGTCCCATTGAACCAAGATCTTGGGATCTCCAGTCAACAAGGTTGGGTTACCGCTACAGTCGTTTTTAGTTGTAGATTTTTTAATCCCATTCCTCTTGATGAGTAGTATACTTGATCTCGACTCAACCCCTTCGTTAGAGGATCTGCCAAATTATCTTTGGACTTAACATAGTCGATTGCAATCACTCCATTCGAGATCAACTGTCTAATGGTATTATGTCTACGACGTATATGTCGTGACTTCCCATTATACATATTACTCTGTGCCCTTCCAATCGCCGATTGACTATCACAGTGGATTAGTATGGCAGGCACAGGTTTCACCCAGCTAGGAATATCTTCCAAGAAATTTCGCAGCCATTCAGCTTCCTCAGCTGCTTTGTCTAGTGCTATAAACTCGGATTCCATAGTTGACCGAGCAATGCAAGTCTGCTTAGTGGATTTCCAAGATACTGCTCCCCAACCGATCGTGAATACATATCCACAAGTGGATTTGGAGTCTTTTGTATCTGATATCCAATTAGCATCACAATATCCTTCCAACACAGCGGGATATTTTCCATAATGTAATCCATAGTTCATAGTATATTTTAAATATCTGAGAACTCGCATCAATGCTTTCCAATGGTTATCGTTTGGATTACTCGTAAAACGACTCAGTTTGTTGACCGTACAGGCAATATCCGGACGTGTGCAGTTTGTGAGATACATCAAACTGCCTATTATCCGAGAATATTCCAACTGCGATATGGTCTCACCATGGTTTTTCGCTAAGTGTTGACTTAGATCCATAGGTGTTTTCACTGTAGAGAGATCGTACGCATTGAATTTTTTCAATACAGATTCTACATAATGGGATTGTGTTAAAACTATCCCTTTTGATGTCCTGAGAATTTTAATTCTCAATATAACATCTGCTTGACCCATATCTTTCATATCAAAATTTCTGGTCAACATTTTCTTTGTAGTCATGATTACATCATGATTACTGCCCATTATTAGCATGTCGTCTACGTATAGACAGACAATTACATAGCCTTCAGGTGTGTTTTTGACATAAATGCATTTGTCACATTCATTTATTCTGAATTCGTTTGACAACATTACTTTGTCAAATTTTTCGTGCCATTGTTTAGGCACTTGCTTAAGTCCGTACAACGACTTAACAAGTCGACACACCTTTTTCTCATTTCCAGGAGCCATGAACCCTTCGGGTTGCTCCATATAAATTTCTTCTTCCAACTCACCATTTAAGAACGCAGTTTTAACATCCATTTGATGTATTTCAAGGTCATACAGTGCTGCAATGACTATTAGCACTCGTATGGACGTAATCCTTGTCACCGGTGAGTATGTATCGAAGTAATTAAGGCCTTTCTCTTGCTTGTACCCCTTGGCTACAAGTCTGGCCTTATACTTGTCAATTGATCCATCAGCTTTATACTTACGTTTTAGTATCCACTTACAACCTAATTGTTTATTACCAGAAGGAAGGTCTACTAATTCCCAAGTATGATTATTCATGATAGACTCAATTTCACTATTGACAGCTTCTTTCCACATTGGAGCATCGGGTCTAGAGAGAGCTTCACTTAATGTTCTTGGTTCCATTTCTGACATGAAAGTCATGAAATCTGGCCCGAACGATTTCTCAACTCTAGCCCGTTTGCTACGACGTGGCTCTTCACTTTGATCGTCAATAGTCCTTTTATAACAGCTAAGTTCAATAACGTCATTTTTGTTTGAACTTCCGTTGTTATCACTTTCAACGTTTCCCTTTTTATTTGGGAATACATTTTCAAAGAATATCGCATTCCGAGATTCTATGGTTGTTCCCACATGTATATTAGGAATGTCTGATTTATGAACTAGGAAATGATTTGCACTACTATTATGGGCATATCCGACAAATATCGCATCGAACGTTTTAGGTCCGATCTTTACTTGCTTTGGTTTAGGTACTTCGACCTTTGCCAAGCACCCCCACACTTTCAGGTATTTGTACGATGGCTCGCGGCCTTTCCATAGTTCATATGGAGTTTTATCATTTTTCTTATGAGGGATTCTGTTGAGAATGTGATTTGCCGATAATATTGCTTTCCCCCACAAGTGTTGAGGTAAGCCTGAATTTATCAACAAGGCATTCATCATTTCTTTTAGTGTCCGATTTTTACGTTCGGCAACACCGTTTGATTGAGGTGAGTAAGGCGCCGTTGTTTGATGGATAATGCCAGATTCTGTACAAAATTCATCAAACGGTGCACCATATTCTCCACCTCTATCGCTTCGAATTATTTTAATTCGTTTGTCAAGTTGGTTTTCAACTTCTGTTTTATAGGTTCTGAACGCCTCTAGGGCTTCGTCTTTACTTCTTAAAAGAAAGACATAACAGAACTTTGTGCAGTCATCGATAAAAGTAATAAAATATTTTTTACCTCCTCTAGTTTGCACAAATTTCAAGTCACATAGATCACTATGTATTAACTCTAGAGGAGTTGTTGTCCTTTCCACCGAATGAAAAGGTAGTTTCGTCATTTTCGCTTCCACGCACACTTCACATTTGTGTGTTCCGTCAACATTGACGTTTGGTAATAAATTTAATTTGACGAGACGTTTGAGAGTATTATTATTCACATGTCCGAGTCGATCATGCCATAAATTAAAACACTCAACAACATAGCTGGAAGCATTTATTTTATTACCATCAAAATTTCGGAGTACAGGCATTGCAACTATTTTGAATAGACCCTTTTCTAGGTACCCCTTTCCTACGAAGACACCATTCTTCGTAAGTACAAAGTTGTCTGATTGGAACACTAGCCTAAATCCGGCCTTGACCAATGCTGCTCCAGAAACTAGGTTCTTACTGATGTCGGGAACATGGAGTACATCAATGAGTGTTAGCTCCTTTCCGGACGTCATCTTCAGAACAAGCTTTCCGAGTCCAACAATTGGCGACGTCGTGGAATTACCCATATAGAGCTTCCTGCCATTTATTGGAGTATACTTGGAGAACATCGCTTTATCGGAACAGATATGACGAGTTGCTCCAGTATCAATGAACCACTGCTTCGGGTTGGTATCCACCAAGTTGGCTTCAAATACAACCGCAGTGAGATCCAAGTCCTCAAGAGAGGTTGCGACATGATTCGCAACATCCTTTGGCCCCTTGGTTGGCTTCTTTGGGCGTCTGCAGTCCTTGGATAGGTGTCCTGCCTTTCCACAGTTGTAGCAGGAGCCTTTGAACTTCTTTGCTTGAGCCTTCTTTTTGAACTGCTTCGGCTTTTTGGCGTTCGGCTCGACCAGGTTGGACATTTCGTCTATAGTCCGCTTGGTTCCTCTGGAGTCGGATAACTTTCGATTATCCTCCTCTATTCGTAGCCTCTGGATCAGGTCTTGCAGCCCTATTTCCTTTTGCTTGTGCTTTAGGTAATTCTTGAAATCCTTCCATGACGGAGGGAGCTTCTCAATTACCGCAGCAATTGCGAATGTCTCGTTCAGCTTCATGCCTTCGACGTCCAGATCATGCAGTATTAATTGCATATCTTGGACTTGAGATGAGACGCTTTTTTAGTCCACCATCTTGAAATCCAAAAATCGACCGACGATGAATTTTTTCAATCCAGCATTTTCGGTCTTGTATTTCTTCTCAAGGGATTCCCACAAAGATTTTGCCGTCTCCAGAGAACAATATACGTTATATAACGTGTTGTCCAAGGCGTTGAGTATATAATTGCGGCACAGAAAATCTCCGTGAGACCACGCATCGCTAGCAGCCTTACTACCTTCCGTAGCGGCTGGCGTGTCTTCGTGCAAAAACCGTACAAGGTTTAGCGTTGTTAGATAAAACAGCATCTTCTGCTGCCATTTTTTGAAGTCGGTTCCGGTGAATTTCTCCGGCTTTTCTTCGTGCGGAATGGTTGTCAGAATGACGGTCGGAACGGCCGTCGGAATGTCGTTGGTAGCCATATCAGTTTGCAGGAAATATCGTTTACGACTGTTGGTGCCCGGGTAGCTTCTAGAGTATGCAAACTGATCGTCGAGGCTAGTGTTCGACACTATCTCCGTAAACGATATTGCTCCGCTACGGTGCTTAACGGATTGTTGCAATTCGTTCCCAAGATACAACGACGACGAACGTCTCGGAATCGTAGCACTCCGACTTCCAAGACCAGCGAACCTTCTAGTAGACTTCTTGGACTCTTGAATGCACAAGATGAGATGAATGCTTGAGGAAGAGAAGAGAGGATTGAGTAAATTGAATGAATTTTCCATCATTTGGAGGGTTCTATTTATACTGAAGGAAGAGGTTGATTGTCCTTTGGGTGAGTGGATGTGTTCCTTGGGCTGGATCGATCTAGATCATCCATTCTGAAGGGTTGTAACCCTTCACCAAGCCCACTTCAATCTCATCCATCAGATCTGAGGAGTTGTGACCCTCAGATCCCGCCTATTGTCATCGGCCATCGGATCTGGATCCATTGATTCGATGCTTCAGATCAAGTCTCATCCCAAGCCGTCAGATCGTTAATCTTTGCGATCCAACGCTCTAGATCGCATCACAAGCGATCCATCATACCTATTTGATCAACGTTGATCAACGGTAGCCATCCATTCCCTAAGTCAACTGTCCAGTCATCTCCCTTTGCCCACGAGGATGCCGCATAGGTACTGCCACGTCAGGTACGAGCCTGACACGTCACCCGAGTGCCACGTAGGTACTGCAATATCACCTGGAGCATAAATTTAAGCTCCTCAATGCGTATGTGCGAAGTGCGCCTACAAAGCGCCCATTGCGCACGTGGCGGATGGCGGGCTCACAGGTGCGAGCACCTGCTCGCCCTGGGCTAAGGGGTAACTTGTCCTTTTATTTTTGTGTTAACTCTATTAACACATCTTCATTAATAAGTAGAGAATACATATCGAGAATTTCTGATGTGGGACTATTCTCCCATGCACTTTATTAATGAATAATAAATGTTATTTTGGGCTGACTTTAAACATTAATTTCTCATTCATCCTTAATCGGTTTTGAGCAAATTAATAGTCTAAATCTATCTACGCGAATCGTAGATTTCAATTTTGAAGTCAATTACGATTTTCAACAATTGATGGCTTCCTTCCTCTAAATCGTTTTGGTCCATTTAAGGCCCCAATATTCAACATCATCTACATCAAGATATTTAGGGGCCACGGCCGGCCTCACGATCACGAGCATAACATGTGAGGGGATAAGATTCGGTCACTAATTCAGTCACTTTTAATCAGTTTTCTTGTAGTATCAGACGATGTGCTAATCGGGTGTAAGTTAAATGTTTGAACCTATAGAACTTGTATACTTTGATTGAGTTTCATCTATATCAGGACTCGACCAATTGATCAAGCTGGTTACTCTGAATCATTTGCTCGGACAAGTAACATCTTGTCATTGGCCGCCAGTTTTGAATATATATTATTTCGCACGTCACTTGTGTATCTTGTTAGTAACTATTACATTATTAGTAGTTTGCATCACATTGACTTTATATTATATTCAAATTGCGTGTCAGATCTCATAACAAACCACTTGTTTATCAAAAGATCCTCACGAGTCTCCATCACCAGCTCTGTAAATAGTTTGACCTAATAATGTATTTATTTATAATTTGGAATGCTAAATTCACAATATAAAAAAATTCTTTTTTTTTTAATGATCAAGCTATTTACACCAAATATATATACATTTTCCTGTAGCATTATGTATGAGAGAAAATTAGGGAAAATATATTTGGTTGATCCCTTACTCATCCTTACCCTACACATTATTGGACGACCCTCACAGCAGGTTCGGACATCCGAAAGTACTTTAGGATACCCCAATTCATCTTTACAGATCGGGGTGCCCAGACGGACTTCCGGACACCCATACCTATTATATATATATTATTGACGTTATTTTAGAGATGACTTAGTTAGCTACTAATTAATGAGACGCATGTATGAGTGTCAACTCCGCATCGAACTCTCATTTACAGAACAGATAGAACACAACTCCGCATCGAACTCTCATTTACAGAACAGATAGAACACAACGATATTTTACTTTTTTTATATTAATTTTAGATAGTAATAAAAAATTGAGTTAATTAGGATATAGATTTTGTATTAATTTTTAGCTTATATTGTTTCAAATATAATAATAATATCTTAAAAAATCCTTAAATATATTCAATTCTTGTTTACTATATATCTAATACTAATTATATTGTTCCTTTTTTTTTTTTTAAAAAAAACGACAACTTCATATTCAAGATGTTATAGAAATCACCATAATATTAATTATGTCATTAAAATGAAGAGAGAAAAAGGTACGAAGTAGCTAGCAAACCCAGCAGTGAATGCCGGTTTCTCATTAATTTGCATGGAGAGGTGGAACATCACTTCTCATTAATCTGCTGCATGGAGAGGTGAGAAGAAATTAGTTACAGCTACACGTAGGACACAAGCAAGCATATGAGCAAATAGGACAACCAACACTGTCAATTATTTGCCTCCCTTCTTTTATTCGACCGATGTCAAAATTAAAAGGGCAACTTTGTTGACCTGTCAAATTAACCCTTTCAAGAAAAAAAAAAATTTCACCAGGATAAATCGAGAAATATTCGTAAGGAATAATTCAAAAATTTAGTATAAATTTCTATAAACTCATTATAGTTAGAGATTCAATCACGGATGCCTAAGTGACAACTTAAATATTCTACCGTTGTATCATAGTCCCGAGATGAATTGACCCCATCAAGATTATATGCATGGCATCACAATTATACATCGAGCCATACAATGATACAAATCATTGTACTGATGTATTATATGCACATTGGCTCAAGCCTCGCGTTGATTTCATGTCATAAATCTCGCCATCTTGTCCTCCATTTTTATTCTTGATGTAAACATTATGCTACAAAACCAACATCAACAAGAACTAAATCACCCGGTCACGGTGGTGTCATATTGCCATCTTTCAAGTATTCAGTTAGAATCTAAGTTGAGTCATCTTCATTGTCTATTATCATTGGTTGTAGGAGGTTGTCATGGCTCTATTAGAGGAGAAAGTGTATTAACTATATGTGGCTCATATCAGGCCTCTAGTAGGATTCACGGCATGTGCAGTGCCAAGCCAAGTCTGCAACTTTCATTAGACTCTTCTGAGTCTCATCGTCAAGTTCAAGGACTCGGTCCATCATGGAATTTAAAATTTTATTTTTCTCTTGAGTAAATTCTCTGTTAAACAATGATACAATAAATTCTGTGTGAAACACTGATACAAGGTTGTCATCAAGAAGAAATGACTCATCTAGTACTTTTCTTCCGGTAATTATCTCCATTAATATAACACCGAATGCGTAGACATCAACCTTCACGGACACTTTTCTAGTGGCTGTTGAAATGCAGAAGCTCATGTTAGTAAATATTTCCATCAAAATATTTGAGTTATATTTATAATTTATATATATTTAGATTTAGATTTATTATTTTTTAATAACGGAGATGCAAATTACTAGTTTATTTGGTCATTTGTTTTATTGAATTAGTTAGAGTTTATAGAGGATCAAGCTTCACATTAGGTCCCTATTGTTTCCTACTCATTATGAATTATTATGAAGAGATAGAAGATAGAGTTTAAGAACTGATAGGGGTGGGGAAAAATATCAAAATTTCGATATACCGCACATACCGTATCAAAATTTATCGAATTATACCGATTTTATGGTATACCAAAAATTTTGGCACGATCTTATACCGTACCAAAATTTTCGATATCGGTATCGATATACGATTTTTTGTGAAATTTTCGATATACCGTACCAATATCGAAAATTTATCCTGAACAATATGAATACCAGAATTTCGGTATACCAAAATTCTGGTACGGTATCGACATGAAAAATTTTTATACCGTATTTTTCGGTATGGTAACGGTATGTGGGTTAATGGTTCGGTATATCGTAACGAACCACCCCTAAGAACTGATAGGAATGCTTAGATACTCATATTTTATAGAAGGTTTCTTATAAATAATTACATAATCAATTGTTAAGATTAAGTGAGGTAGATATATTCATTAGTCTGTAAAGATATATAGATAGGAAACGATCGGAGCTGGGATTACGAGGGATCACTCAATAATTGAAATGGGAAAGAAAACATATTATACTTATACTGGGTTGCTCTAGAATATGCCCCCAAATACGTACAAGGTTGCTCTCTGGTAGGACTAGGTAATCGTTGGAGAGATACCCATTGTTTTTGGCATAAAGAAATTTTCCCGGTGGGATCACCTCAGTCATAGATATAATTGAATGAAAGATGCATATGAGGCTCCACACCTTTTCTATCTTAATTGTTGCATTCACGGGGCCAGAAGAAGGGTATACACTGTTATATTTTATAGTCATAATGAGGTAGGCTAAGTCCGTAGTGCTCAGTAGCAGGGAAGATCAATAAAAAAGTGGATTACCTTTGCTAATTGCTGCTGTAGGGCTACCGAGTGCAGAGTGCTACGGAGCTACAGAGTGCGACTGCTGCGGAGTTGTGGAGCTCGGAGTGCGGAGCGATGAGTGATGAGGAGAGGGAAAAATATATAGTAATTTGTGATGTGAGTGGAGGGCAATGGAGAGGTAAGCGGTTATTAGTGGCCACGTTGCTAATCATTTTATTAGAAACTAAACCATTTCATTTGTCGAATGAAAAGAACTGCATCAGCATTCTGATGCGGCTTGTTTGAACTTACATTAAAAATGGAAGTCTTTTAATTGATTCAAGTAGTTTTTCAATCGATTTAGGTAATCAATTAAACGAAGAAATAGTAAATGCCACTGTTCCTCTGTAAAAGCAAAAGAAAATGAAATTTTAATTGATTAAATCAATCGATTGAAATGAAAAAAGAATCGTGAATAGTAAACCATGCATTTATATACATGAACACTTGTTTATTTGATTAATAAATCTTTGCGACGAGGAACAATTTAACAACCATGTTTTTGATTAATTGTATCACAGTGCTGAGCTAGCAATTCTGATGGTGAATGCAATGCAATCTCAATAGGTTTATATAGAGAAAAAGTAGGTTTTAGAATACTTTTAATTTATTTCCTGATTACGGATTGTCTTATTAAGAATAGTTGAATTATGTGATTGCAAGATAGTCAAGTCAAATGGGAGGAGAAAAAAAAAGGAATTTCCTGGCAATGGCAATGGTTGTAGTTCCTTTTTTGATCATATTTTCATGATCTGACTCTTATAATTTTATGTCTTTTTAATATGTTTTTTAAAAACCATGTCACTGAAGACCATCTTGTGAATTTTACAAGTTTTAATAAATTTGCGATGTCTCTTTTTTTTCACAATTCATTTTATATAAATTTAGATTTAGATTTATTATTTTTTCATAAAGGAGACGCAAATAACTAGTTTATTTTGTCATGCCCCGGGGGAGTTCCTGTCTGAAGAAATTTCGGCAGCATCTCCCATGTACGACTGACAATCTGAGCCATCTCTACAGACATAATATACTCAGCCACAGGCGGCTGGAATATACACACAACCACGCAGTTTATATGCAGCCTACTCGGCTGATACAATAAAAACATAACCGCGCAGTTATATATAAATCAAACAGCCTACTCGGTTGTACCAAAACCAAACACAACGGAAAATACAATGGACAACACATACAACTAAAAACGAAAACTGCTAGCCGACTAGACTTACACCACATAACAAAACAACACTCCATAAACAAAATCGGAGCACAAAGCTAAATACACTGATACATAAAACAAATAAAATATAAATGGAAACGGTAAGTCTTCTGATGTGACGTGGTAACTGGCAGGCAGGATACTCCAAGCGACTCCATAAGTAACCTGGTACCTGAAAAAAATAGTGTCCACGGGGGGTGAGTTCAACAACTCAGCAGATACCTAGTTGACATGTATAGTAAACTATAACAAATAGTAATAACTATGGAGTACAGTCTCCTGGACAAAAGCTGGAAGATGCACAATAGAAAAGGCTGAAGAGAACTGTATTCACTAGGGTCTCCTATCAGAATAGTCAGGTCGTCAGACCGAGAGTATCATAAATCCTGTATGAATGTCAAACATATGCATCCATCCAAATGCAGCATATAAGTGCAGCAAATACAATCAGTAAATGCATAAATGCGTATGATGCTAATGTCATGGTCACCCCTGACGCCAGTCAACCATCTCACACACGATGGTGAGACCGAGTGGGTAGGGTTGTGACAATCGTGCACTCTGTCGTCACTACTCCTAATGAGTGACCGAGTGGACGGGATGCTGTCGGAGTACACCTATCCTCCTACCCCAAATCATAAGTGGGGGAGCACAATTCTCTCATCTCCCGGTACACGATGACGGGGAGGAATCTCTGCCGGCTACCACGCTGCGTCACACTACCCATAAGCGGACCAACGGAGCCTAATAAAGTCCAACCGTCTGCCGGCTACCACGCTTCTACACTAAACTAGCGGAGCCTAATAGAGCAGAATTGTCTGCCGGCTACCACGCTGAGTCACCGGACCAACGGAGCCTAACAGCAGAACTGCCATACACCTGCCTGATATACCACTAACCCATGAGTGGTGGTGTGTGCAGATCTATGTAACTAGCGATATGCTCGACAATAATGGAGCAGACTATCGCACAACATGCAATCATGCGAGATGACGCATAACACTAAGCATGGCAAAAATCTTGAACAACATAGCAATATCCATATATATATAAAATGTGTACCATAGGACAATGAACCCAATCAAAGGTACACAGATCCGATCAGGTGTAAAAACCTAGATCCTGAACATAATAAACACATGGTTCTGTCACTACCCCTATAAGCATATATAATCAGGTAGGTACTAATATGAAGTGCATAATAAGTAAACAAAACAAGCATATAACAGGTATCGGGTAGTGACCAACCGAAGCAAAGACGAACATAATCATTACTAAAGGTTATAACCTACTAAACATATCAACATGACATTATCAAAGATAAGTCAAGGTACCCACCTCCAATAGGAAGTTCAAATCCAGTCCAAAACCGACGTCGAGATGCTCGTCTCGTGTCAAAGTCCTGTAATACATGGTATCCAGATTTAGCTAATTACATATAAATAAATTAGCTAAATCAAATCCTCGAGAAGCTAACATAAATCCAGATCCAATTATAAACCCTAATTGGATCATCTAACTCCTCAATCGATTCTACAAATCCATTCGAATTAGGACTTACAATAAGCATAATCCATCACAAGTTCTAATCCAAATCTAACTAACCAATCATTTAATTCAATTAGGTTAGGTAATCCCAACCATTCCCCATCTATATCTGGATTTAAATCTGTGAGCAACCTCAAACCAAAAACTCACCTGAGTTGAATGCCTCAATCGATAACTCACTGTCGGAGAAGTTGCTGCCAAAAGCTTGCTTCCTGAAGAATATTGCTGCCAACGGTCTATTGCCGACACTGCAAGGAACTATTACTCTCTATGTCAGCATCCCCAATCAAATCCAAATACCCAAATATGCCTTACTTGCAACGGTGCCAAGTTCTTCTTCTCTACCAAAGATTTAACAGAGGGTCAGACTAGGGCTTGAATTCCTTGCTCTTGTCCGAACCCAGCCCGAGCAAAGGTGGCGCCTCAGAGTAGAGGGAAACGACGACGGTGTAGGATCGGCAGTGACAGATCAGTGGTCTTCAACGCCGGAAAAATCAGGGGAGGAGAAAAGAAGATCGCCGCGATTTAGCTATTCGCGGTGGAGACGCTGAACCGAGGGAGAGGATCTGCTTTGGCTGGTTGCGTGGATGAACGACAACCGCGGTGTCGAGATCACAGCTAGGGCAGAGATGATCGGCGACGTTAAGTGGCTACGACACGAACACAAGAAGGGAACTCGGAAGCTAGGGTACAAGCGCTAGGCAAAGGAGAGGTGCTTGACTGCCCGCGCTCAGAAGAGGAGAAGAAGGGCCGGCGCTAGGGCTGAGGAGGTGCGACACCCGACGGTGCTAGGGCACAAGCGACGGCGGCATTGGGTCGGACCTGGTGGCCGGCGGAGGTGCTGTGCAGAGGCGCTTGGCGTCACGGCGGCAGTGAGGAGGTGGCGTCGCAGGTGGCGGTAGGAAGAAGAGGGGAATGGAACCGTCGCGTGAGAGGTGAGGATGGGCAGTGTCGGGGAAACGACTTGGCACGCGGGTTCGGCATGAAGAAATAGGAAAAGGAAATAAAGGAAAAGAGAAGGAAAAACAATTCCAACTTTTCCTCGTTAAAATGGGATAGTCAAAACAGGCTTTCTCGGGCCCAGTTTTTATCCCCGTAACCTACACCATACGATCTCCGAAAAATTCTCAGAAAATTTCTAAAAATTCCAAAAACTTTCCTTATGGTGATTCGTCCATTTTTGGTATTTTACATATTTAGTCGTTTGTTTTATTGAATTAGTTAGATTTTAAAGAGGATCAAGCTTCACATTAGGTCCCTATTGTTTCTTACTTATTGTGAATTATTATGAAGAGATAGAAGATAGAGTTTAAGAACTGATAGGGGTGAGGAAAAATATTTAAATTTTGGTATACCGTACATACCGTATTGAAATTTACCGAATTATACCGATTTTACGGTATACCAAAAATTTTGATATGGTATTATATCGTACCGAAATTTTCAGTATTAGTATTGATATACGATTTTTAACGAAAATTTTGATATACCGTACTAATATCGAAAATTTACTCTGAACAATATGAATATCAAAATTTCGATATATCGAAATTCGGTATACTGAAATTTCGGTACGGTATCGGTATGAAAAATTTTTATACCGTATTTTTCGGTATGTTAACAGTATGTGGGTTTGAACTATACAATATTTATAAAGATTATTTCAAACCTTATTCTTTATATATCCCTTTCCTCTAACCTATTCTGTATAAAAGCTAAAATTAACTAAGATGAAAGCTAAAATTCATCTAATTATTGTTGCTCTTCATGCTTTGTCTACCTCTAGTGTAATATGGGCATCTGATCCTAGTCCACTTCAAGACTTTTGCGTCACCGATAACAATTCCAAAGGTTTATATTATATATAACTTCTTCTCCCTTGGTTAATTTAATTTGGTTGTCAATCTTTCCATCGAGTGGCTCGTCTAAATTTTATTCAATAGTTCCTTGATTTATAGTGCTTGTCAATGGATTCGTTTGCAAGAGCATGGATGGCATGAAAGCCGAAGACTTCTTTACCTATGGCCTCTACAAGCCCGGCAACACCATAAACAAGCTAGGCTTCAACGTCCGTGCAGTCAATGTGAATACAATTCCTGGGCTCAACACCCTCGGTGTCTCTATGGCTCGCATCGACTTCAGCCCTCGCGGACTCAACCCACCCCACACTCACCCTCGCGCCACTGAGATCCTCACCGTGCTGGAAGGAGAGCTCTATGTTGGTTTTGTGACATCTAACATCGGCCAAACCAACCGCCTTTTCACCAAGATTCTGAAGAAGGTCGATGTGTTTGTGTTCCCTCAAGGCCTTGTCCACTTCCAATTCAACCGTGGCCATACAAGAGTTGTTGCAATCACTGCTCTAAGTAGCCAAAACTCTGGTACCATAACCATTGCCAATGCAGTTTTTGGCTCAAAAACCCCCATATCTGATGAAGTTCTCGCTAAGGCGTTCCGAGGAGATCAAAAGACTGTCGATCGACTTCAAGCTCAGTTCTGGATGGATAACAACAATTAGCTTGATAGGAGCTAGACGTGTGTGTTTGAATATATTATCAATATCATTAGTATGCATGGGTTAATTATTATAACTAGCATAATAAGCTTACTCAATGAAGTAATTTGTCATGTAATCGTTTAATTTATTTCAATAATAATGATGATAATAAGAGATTTTATTTGAATAATGATAATATAAGATTTTGTCTGTAAACCAAGGTTTAATCATGCTAAGAAATTAAGACAAAAGCATCAAATTTAATTATTGTATTTGTACCTTTTAAAATACAAATTAAGTTGCAATTATACATTTGAATATGACTTAATCAATGTAGAAGTTTATGATATGGGATACTACAAGTGAATCCAGATATGATATGACAGTCAAGGTGAGATGGCAGCCAACAGATCACTCTCAACAAGATTTTGCTCTCTGCCTAGAGCTGAGGATTTTAGTACGAGGACGACCAGTCCAAAGGTTCGTTCGACCGAAGGGACCTAGCACTCCATTTTTGTGTTAAGACACCTATTATATATCTGATTAGACAATAGTCGTTCGAGTTTAAGGGATGGTCGGCCTACTATGAAGTCAGTGTTGGATCGAAAGCGTTAGAGGGGGGGGGGATGAATAGCGCTCGTGGCTGTTTCGTTCGTTTCGGAAAACTCAAAGTAAAATACGCAGCGGAAAATAAAACACAATGCAAACACCAAGTTTTTTACTTGGTTCGGAATCTCTAACGACTCCTACTCCAAGGCCCACACGTAAGAGTGCTTTTGATGGACAATCACTAATCAATCCGGAATAAGTACAAGTACAATGATTGATTACAAATAATAAGAGAACTTTTAAAGAATACCAACAACTCAGAAAAATGAATCTTCAGCGCAAATTTTGTCGGAGCAGCTTTTGAGCGTCGAGGAGGTGTTTTCTGAGCAGCTAAAAGAAGCGAAAGTCGTTTGTTGTGTTGTCTTGAGGCTTCTGATTGAGGCTCCTTATATAGGCTATTTCGGGTGCCTGAAACCCCTCCGGGTGCCTGGACCATGTGGCTCGGCCACTCCACGAGTGCCACATCAGCTTCCCGATAACTTTTAGGTTCTGGGCGCTTGGACCGACTTCGGACGCCTGAACCAACTTTCTCCAGCTTCCTTGTTTTCTGCAAAACAAAGTTAGTCCAGGAAAAAAATAATATAATATAAAATTATGACAACCTCTGACTGTTCGATTCTGACTTCGGATTTCCATCTGGAAACCTTAGTTCAAACCGACGCCAACTGTTCGCTCACCGGGGAACGCGTTCTCGCCTACTCTACTTAGGAGAGTTTACCTGTTGCTAGTTGATCCTCCAGACCAACTGGAATTTTGGTCAGTGTCCGAATCTTCCGGTCTTCATACTGGACTTCCGCTCCACGACCCGTCCAGTCTTCCACCCTATTTGTGACACTAGGATTTCTGTTGGAACCCCAAGATTGTTTTGGTGTGATCAACAAGTTAAGTTAGGTCCTGTGTGTTTTTAACCTTGTGTCTAAGTGTACAGGAGCTTAGGAGCACAGGTAGTCGAGCGGAAGACGCAGCTAGCGAGAAGGACGGCACGCGGTGCGTCCGAGGGATGAGGCGTTGTAGAAGAGTACACCGACGGATGAGAAGGAAGCGTGCGGTGGTTCCGAGGGACGAGAAGCCGGAGCGGAAGATTGCTCGAGGAGCAAGAGAAGCAGATAGCGAGAAGGTCGGCACCAGGTGTGATCGAGGGACGAAGACTGCGGATGTGTACGCTGGCGGACGAGAAGGAAGCACGCGACGATTCCGAGGGACGAGAAGCCGGAGCAGAAGCCTGCTCGAGAAGATCGGAAGTTGGGTTCGAGTGAGCTTTATTCCAGATGGCAGAGATCACCTAAGCAAGCGAAAAACTTGGTCTGAGGAGAACAGAGCTGGAGCAGAAGACCCGGGCTGAAAAAGTCAATGGGGTTGACTTTTCCAACCGGGGTGCTCGGAATTGTCCGGGGCTCCCGGAATAGTTCGGGGCGCTCGGAACCCCTCCGAGCGCCCGGACCGAAAATATATCCAGATCTCGGTCAAACCGAGATCTATGCATTGGGGATAAAGTTTTATCCCCCCTAGGGCGCCCGGAACCCCTTCGGGGCGCCCTGATCAAGGCTATAAATACAGCCTTGGTCCAGAAGCTTGAAATCAACTCAGAAAATTATGTATTCCAACACTTGTGCGCTCTCAGTTGTAGTTTAGCTTCTATTTCTCTATGCGTTATTGCTGTAAGAGGCTTCTCCGCCTTAAGGAGTACTAGTGCAATATTTTTCTTAGATTAACAACTTCCCCGGTTGTAATTTCTGCTTATTTATTTTTGCTGTGAGCCTCTTCTATTAATTTCTGCTTATTTATTTTTTGCAAGTGTTAGTTTAACAAAAGTCGAGAAGGGTTTTGTGTTTTTATTTTTGCAGGCTATCCAACTCCCTCTTCTAGCCGGCCGCCGCGATGCAACAAGTGGTATCAGAGCCAAGGCGTTTCAGGAGGACTAATCGCCGATTGAAGCAAAGACGATGGCTAGACTGAGTATCTACCCGCCGAAATTCGAAGGGGAATTCGCTAGCTGGAAAAAAACGAATGTAGGTATCCTTTAAAACTGATTTTGATTTAATGTTAATTATGGAATTTGGTTTTACAGCACCGGAAGATAAGGAGAAATACCACTGGACGAAAAAGGAGCAGGCCGACTACGTGGCAAACGACAAAGCTAAGTACCATCTACTAACCGTTCTTCTGCCACAAGAAGTCAACTGGATCAACAACTATGACTCCATGAAGGAACTTTGGGAGAAGTTCCTTGAGCTGCACGAAGGAATGCCCAAAGCTAAGCTCGCGAAATGAGATTTACTCTGCAACCAGCTCACCAGCCTGTGACTTGGGGAAGATGAGACAGTTGCACATCTGCACTCAAGAATAAAGGAAATCATCACCGGACATTCGAATCTCAGAGAGACGGTAAGTAACCGAGATTCGCTAAGGTACGCACTAAATTCCTTTCCTAGAAATTCAAAATGGGCGTCACTGGTAGATGTCTTTTATATTTCAAAAGACTTAGAAAAAAATACATTAGAAGAATTCTTTTCCACATTTGAAGTGCATGAATCAAGATATGCAGGTACGAAGGAGCCCAAGAACAATGTCGCCCTCAAAGCATCGAGAGACGAACCTAAGTCGGAGTCTTCTCTCGACGACTAGTTAATGCAAAAGATCGAGCCAGCGTCAGACTCTAGCCAGGAAGGAAGGGAGCTGGTTCAGTCGATCGAACAGAGGGATCAGTCGACCGAACCTCAAAGATACTTATAAAAAGGGGCTCGAGATATGAGGCTGAATAATACTATTTTCTGATCATCTCAAAGCTCATCTATGCAAGCGGACCGTGCTACAAGTCTTCTACGACTCCTCAAACTACTCTATCCGGAAGTACTGATCGAGCTTCAACCTTTACTTACTATCATCAGTATATTTTTATATTACATTTAAATTAATATAAAATAGTAGGATTGTTACTATCTTATATCTTTGTATCTGTACGATCTGCTTCTTTCCGAGGATTTTAGAAAGAAGGATTATAGTGGATTACCCATCGGTGCGGCCAAGGATCGCGAGCCTTCGAGTAGGAGTCAACCTAGACTCCGAACGAAGTAAATGAACCAGTCTTTCATTTTACTTTCCACTGCACGACTTTGGTTTCTAAAAGAAAAAGAAAAGTTTTAGAAAGTGTGATATTCACCCCCCCTTTATCACACTCATCCGATCCAACAATTGGTATCAGAGCTTCGTAAGCTTTGAAATTACTTAACCATTTTTCAAAGCACCTTTTTAAAACTTCTTCTTTTTATTAATTATTCTAGAATATTTTTTTCCTTATTGTTTGTATTTTTTAAGCACTACTAATCCCAAGACGAGAGTCTTAGAAATCTGTTTATTATTCTTTCAAAGATGTAAAACTCTTATCAAGAAGGATACAACACTGTCCGACCTCCTCTATTCAAAGGAGAAAATTTCAGTTATTGGAAGAATAGAATGGAGTGTTACTTGAAGTCTAATATTAAACTTTGGTTCACGATCTTGAAAGGATACACTCCCCCGATGAAAGACAGAACATCATTAGAACCAGAAGATTGGACTCCTCCAATGATCAAGAAGGCACAACTAAACTACAAGGCGATCAACACCATTCAATGCGGGCTCATAATGGAGGAGTTGAACCGAGTCGGTCCCTACGATAATGCTAAAGAACTGTGGGACTCCCTAGTAAAACTATATGAAGGGACTAACAAATCTAAGGTAAATAAAAGGGATTTGCTTTTAAATAACTTATTCAATATTAAAATGTTCCCCGAAGAGACGGCTTCACAACTCCACGCTCGATTGAAGGACATCCTCAACAGTCTCCATCTGATCGGACATATTTTTGAAAACTGTGACACAATAAGGTATGCATTAAACGCTTTTCTGAGAAATGCTTTGTGGGCATCAATTGTAGATGCATACAAAGTTTCTAAGGATATTTCAATTCTTAAGTTAGATGAATTATTCTGTGAATTAGAATTACACAAACAATCTAACGTTAGCCATGTCGAGAAAGGAGTAGCTTTGTATGCAAGTCTAAGCAAGGAAACTAAAACAAGAACAAAGATCGAGTCTGAAAGCGAGTCAGACGCTGACTCAACAAATGAAGAAGAGTTAGTCAACATGGTCAGGAGATTGCTGACGAAGAAGAAATTCAGAAAAAGTGCCAAGAGGATACCACTCAACCAGACCCAAAACAAATTAGAAGTGATTTGTTACAGATGCAACAAAAAGGGGCATTTCAAAAATGAATGCCCAAATCAGAAGGAAGAAAGGCCTAAATCGACGAGACGAAAGAAAGCCCTCTAAGCAACATGGGATGAGACCTCTTCCGATGAATCTGACACAGAGCAAACATAGCATTCGTGTCATCTTGCATTTATGGCAAGAAATGACGATTCCGATTCTGAGTCCGATGAAGAGTACGAGTCCGAGATCGACATCGAGTCCGATAGAAGACACGGATCGGAAGATCAAAATATGGTAACGATTTATTCTAAGTCTAATTTGCTTAAAGTAGTTAAATGCTTGTTTAAAAAATTGTCAAAATCTGAAAAACAAAATAACTTGTTACTTAAGGAAATAGACCACCTTAAGCAGCAAGTTAGCTTGAGTGACTCGACTAACCAAGTTCAAGTCGGAACTTCAACTCAAGTTGAAAAACTTGAGGAAGAAAATTCTGACTTGAAAGGTCAAGTCAAGCGACTCAAGAAAACGTTGAAAAAGTTCGAACTGGGGTCCAAGTGTCTAAACATGGTACTTGGATCACAATGAGCCGTGTATAACAAATCAGGACTTGGTTACAATCCTAAACAAACAAACAAATCATACTTATCATTAATTAGTCAAAATGTTAGAAGTCAAGTCCAAGCATGGGTCCAAACAAAACATTTAATCAAACCAATTAAATCAAACCTATACTTAATCCCTAAGAGTCAAATTCATTACTTGGATAGACCTTATCTAAGCTATGATTGAAGTTCGAAAATACTAACATGCAATGTTACGAACCGTAAGTGTACAGTTACGTCATCAGTAATATAAAAGATTATCGTATCCACAGAGACTGTTGATTAAACACTAGTTAACTTCGCATGGTGAATTATCTAGAAAAACGTAAGATTTAAGGGAAAAGAAAGTAAGAGAAAGAGAAGAGGGAAGAGAGAGAATGGATCTCAAGAGGGGTTGACCTAGGAGGATAGAGGATGATAGATTCTAGGATTTCGGTTTCCTTGTAATTCTAGGCGATATTATATAGATTGCTTAGTTCCTATCCTTTATGTTCATGCTCTTGTAGGAAGTTAGATTCATTACCGACTCTCCCCTGCAATGTATAAGCCAACATGATCTCCTACTCTATGTCCTATGCTATTAAATGGAAGTGATTCCTATGAAGTCCGTTAGCGGGGCAACCCTGTCACGACGCTCCTCGATCATACAACATAGAAACACACTAACACACAATAATATAAAGATAGAAATAGTGATTATGTCCGATACCCTACTTGTGGAGATTTGCTTCTCTTTTCAAGGTGATACCTTAGACGTTCGTTAGCGGGGCAACCCTGTCATGACGCCCCTCGGTCATACGATCTAGGGTATCTCCCTCTATGGGATTAACAGTTCTACATAAGCATTTGATAAAATATGCAAAAGATATATATAAACATTCACACACACACATCATCATCATCAAACATGAACAAGGCATTAACAAGTTATTGAATAGAAACTTGGCAAATCTATATAGTTTTATATCTCCATCACATCACAAATACTTCCGACATCCTAGATCTAGAGATCTACTCTATTGCAAAGGTATAACAACCCCAAAATATAAAGAAATGCATACTTACAACCTTAGATGTGAGAAGAAGGGGAAGAAGATATGCTTGCCGATATTTCTGATGTCTTAGGTATGTCTCCTTACTCTAGAGATGGAGGGATCTTCAAGGGATAGAGGAGAATGAAGCTCTAGGGTTTCCCCCTAAGGGGAAAATCCTTTCCCAAGGAGAGGGGCGAAGTCCCTGTAAGGGATCGATGGCCGGCTAGAAGGGGGGTTGGATAGCTAGGTCACCCCCAATTTACATTCTTCTCTACAAGGTGTTAGTGCGTAGCGGAATATACTAAACAAAAACAATAAGAACAAGCAAGAAAGCACAAATGCTAACACAAATCCTTTACGTGGTTCGGAGATTGCTTGCTCCTACTCCACGGTGTGTCCTTGAGGTGGATGAGTCCTTGATCCTTCGGTGGATCAATCCCCAGTAATCTCCGGCTAGCTCTTACTCCTTCTCGGTGGAGTACAACCTCTCACAAAGCTCTCTTCCTCTTACAAGATGAAGACTTAGATTAGGAGGAAGAGAATGACTTGGAAGCTTTGGACAATTGCTAAGGAGTTATTCAACAAGCATGAGTAACCTCCTTCAAGCTCCAAAGCTTTCCTTAAATAAGAGGAGAGAGTTGATCATCATATCTGTTGGTGTTGCAAGGTTGCAAATATAGTCCCACATTGAAAACACATGGGAAAGATCATGAGTTTATAAAGAGAAAGATATCTCCATTAGCATGAGACCTTTTGGGTAGAGCCCAAGAGCAAAATCATGAGGGCTTAGGCCCAAAGTGGACAATATCATGTCATTGTGGAGATATCTAAATTCTTTTCGATCCTACAATTGGTATCAGAGCCCGAATTGTCAGAAGGTTTAACCGCCGACTGTGCACAAGAGTTATGGTCCGATTGAGCCATGTGGGTACAATATTGACCTCAAACAAAGAAATTGGGGGCTCCTATGTTCGGATCAAGAGGACCAGACACCAGGCAGGAAGTCCTAGTTGCGGCTAGGCAAGGAAGTCCTAGTAGGTTGGGTGGACTGAGGGGCAGGAAGATCTGGTGGGTCGAGGATCAAACATGGGAAGCCTGTGATCCTTTGTTTGAGGGGGAATTGTTGGTGTTGTAAGGTTGCAAACATAGTCCCACATTGAAAACACATGAGAAAGATCATGAGTTTATAAAGAGAAAGATATCTCCATTGGCATGTGTTGGATCATGATGTTTCGATAGAGGGGGGGGAGGGGTGAATATCGATTACGAAAATTCTTTCGAAAAGAGTTAAGCGCAGCGGAAAAAGGAAGCAATACTAACACATATCAATTTTACTTGGTTCGGAGCCTGTGTCGACTCCTACTCCAAGGCCCGCACTCGTTGAGTACTTTCGGTGGGCAATCACTAGCAGTTCAAAAATTATTACAAACTAAGTACAGAAAATGCTAATGAAAATAAAAGCAGTACCGACAAAGGAATAAATCCAAAAGGAAAAAGTGCGTGGTCGGAGCTTCATTATTGTCGCAGAAGCGCAGAGCAGCAGAGCAAGCAGTAGAAGATCTTCTTGTCAGTTGTTCATCTGAGCTCCACCCCTGACCCTTCTTTTATATGAGGCTTGGGGTGCCCCGGATCCCTTCCGGGTGCCCTGGTGAGACATGGCAGGTCCAACCAGTGAGCTCCACGTGGCAACGAAGCGTTCAGGATAAAATTGCCTCCCGGGCGCCCGGACCTCCGGGCGCTTGGATCCCCTCCGGGCGCCCGGACCTCCGGGCGCTTGGATCCCCTCCGGGCGCCCGGACCACCTTTCTCCAGAGATTCCTTCTCCTGCAAGACAAGGTTAGTCCGAGGCAAATATATAATATGTTTCCTACAAAACAAAGTGTTAGCCCAGTTTTATAAATTCAATATCAAGAGTATGACTTAGATTCTGTCTTTTCAAGACCGGAATCTAGTCATGATCTCGACTTAGATATCCGATATGGATCTAAGCCGGATCGACGCCTAATGTTCCCTTTCCGGGAACGCGTCCTCACAGTCACTCCCTTCCAGTGACTTACCTTTACTCATCTGCCAGACATCCGGTCAGTCCTTCGACTCGTCTGGACTTCTCGCCAGCTATCTGGTCAGCCCGTTGACCTAGCTGGACTTCGTGCCAAGCTTCCGGTCAGCCCGTCGACCTGCTTGGACTTCGTGCCAAATGTCCGGTTAGCCTGTCGACCCATTTGGACTTCATGGCAAGCGTCCGGTCAGCCTGTCAACCCGCTTGGACTTCGTGCCAGACATTTGGTCAGCCCGCCGACCTGTCTGGACTTCGCCTGCACACTCGGTCAGAGTGTTAGATAACGACAAACCTAACTTAACCTTATTTGTCATTCATCAAAACCTGGGTTGAATCGTTAGTGCTAACCGCACCAATAGCATGATCCCTTTTGGGTATAACCCAAGAGCAAAACCATGAGGGCTTAGGCCCAAAGTGGACAATATCATGTTATTGTGGAGATATCTAAATTCTTTTCGATCCTACAATATCAACTCATCTCGACACCAGTCGACTGCCAAAACCATCAGTCGACTGGTGCTACAGTTGGAGGTAGCGAACGACTACTTTGCAGCACCAACGGTCTACCAACGATCATTTACCAGTCGACTGCTAAAACTAGCAGTCGACTGGTAGCTGTTCGTTGAGCGAACAGAATATTTCTATTCGCAGCCAGTTGACTGCTAAAACATGCAGTCGACTGGTGTAGTTGACTAATAAAACATGCAGTCGACTGGTGCAGTTGACTGCTAAAAGTTGCAACCGACTGGACTGCACCTTGTTACACACTCACACTCATCCTCTCCGGAGTCACCCTTGAAGTGCTCTTCCTCGGCCTTCGTCCCTCAGATGCACCTAAGCCCACGGCTCCTCTCCGTGCCATCCTTCACATTGCCTTGAAGTCCACTTCCCTCGGCTCCACTCCATTGCTCCTCGTCCGACGGTCCCTCGGATGTCTTCCACACCATCCTTCACCGAATCAAGGATCCGAGCCCTAGGATGAGCTTCCCAAGCTTAGCTGCACCAAGCTTCTCATGTGTGTTTCACCAAGCCCTGGAAGACTCAAACACACATATCAAACACATATGAAAGCCTAACTTAAATTCTTTGACATACACATCAAAACCATGATCGTATCGATCAAGCATGGGTCGATTGCACCAACAATCTCTCCCTTTTTGATGTGTGACAATATGTTTAAGTTAGGCATAAATAACAACGTGAAAATTAAGAGCAATATGTAAACATGAAGCATAATACCCAAGCTCCCACTTAACATATGCTCTCAACCTTAATTTTCAAGTTTGCACACAAGTAGGTTTCTAACTTAACCCTTCCCATTTCTCCCCCTTTGACACCATCAAAAATTGTACCAAACAAGTACATATACCAAGGTATCAAAGTGGACATAAAATTACCCAAAACCAGCTCTTGACAGTGCTGGAAAATAGGTACCAGTCGACTGCCATCTGTTGCAGTCGATTGACACATTAATAATCTGAATTTCAGCCTTCTAAAGCCAACTTCAGAAATACATAAAAAATTCTAGAAAATTCAAAAAATCATGAAATTTTGAACACATATTTATTATAATGTTCTTTAATAAGGAAAAATATGCTTCCATGAAAATTCATCATATTTTTGAAGTTTTGATAAAAACTCAAACACTTTGAAAATATGTAATTATGTATCAATTTGAAACCTAGTTTTGCAATCATATGTTTCAACATAACTATACCACAGTAAATAAAATATAAAATTATTTTAAAAATATTTGAAATGTTCAACTATGATCTATGGGCAAAATGTCCATTAATTAAACATTTACTTTCCCCATAGTTGACCTATGATCACTAAACTTTGATACATTTCATAACTCATCAAAATGCCATAAGCATAAGTGAATTATTTGCATCATTCTAATATCTCACATTTATGGTTAGAAAATAATGCAAGTCATTGTGAGATAAAGGTAACCTCTACTTAGCCCTTTTGACCATGAATCTCTATCAAGGCTAAGTGCTCCCCCTTAAGGTCTCAAATCAACCTTTTTTCAAGGATTTGAATAATTATTTCTATGGTTGACTTGACCTAAAATCCTCTAACCCTTGAGGATTGATTTTGGCACGCAATAGAAATTCTTTCTAATTGGGTTAACCAAATATTCCTTGGGGATCCATTTTCTATCTATGGTCTTGGTTTTTTATTGCCCCCTAGCAAGTAGACAATGGTAGGTCTTTTCATTGTTGTGTTCATTGTATCCTAACCCATTTTTCTTAAAGCTTGCCCTTTGGCTCCCAATGATCATGTTTAGGGTTTTAGAGCCAATTTTATATTTTCTAAGGGCATTGGTAAGGTATTCTACCTTTTCCCTTAATTTCCTATTTTCCTCTTCTAAACATGAATCATTTGAACTAGAAGAGGAAGAAGCATGCAAATCATTATCCTTAATAGACATGGATTCTAATTTCTCCTTAAGCATGCAAATATCATTTTTCAAAGATTTGTTTTTTTTTCCTTTTGACTTTAAACAAATAATCATTTGTACTTTTAATAACTTTAATTAAAACATGGGGAGGAAGATTATATACCTCACTTACCGAAAAGTCTGAATCCGAGTTTGACCTTCCCTTCACTTGAGCTCCCTTGTTCATCTTCGCTTGAGCTCCTTCCATCTTCATTTTCGGATGAGGTGGAGGCTACATCATCAATTCCCATTAGAGCAAAATTGACTACATGGTGCTCTTCTTCCTCCGATGATGACGGATCATCCCATGTCGCCTTTAGATTTTTGACTTTCTTCCCCTTTTCTTTTGTCTTTTTCTTTTCTTCCTTCTTCTTCAATAGGGGGCATTCATCTCTTATGTGTCCTTCTCCTTGGCAATTGTAGCAAATGACCCTCCTTGTTCTACTTTTGCTTCTTGAGCTTTTCCTTGCATGGGATTTGTTAGATGAAAATTTTTTAAATGCTCTTCTCATTTTTCTTACCATATACACCTCTTGGTCACTTTCCATTGAGGTGCTTGATTCTTCAGAGTCGGAGGATGGTGGGGATAAAGACTTCTTCTTCTTACCCTTTCCCTTGTTTGCCACAAGGGCTACTCCTCTTGATCTATTTGCTTCTCCTTCTAATCCTTCAACTCTTGTTTCGTGAAGCTCCATTGTTGAGAAGAATTCATCTAGAGAGCTCTTCTCTAGATCCTTTGAAATGTAGAATGAATCTACAATTGAGCTCCACGTTGAGGTTCTTGGGAAAGCATTTATGGCTTTCATCATAATGTCCCGGTTGGAGAGTTTCTCACCTACACTTGTTAGTCCACTTAAAATTTCTTTAATTTTAGCATGAAGTGTAGATACCTTATCTCCTTTCTCAAGCTTTACATTGTTGAGTTGAGTTCGGAGGAGGTCTCTTCTTGCTAATTTCGCTTCCGATGCCCCTTCATGAAGCTCTACTAGCTTTTCCCATAGTTCTTTAGCGCTTGAGTAGTTTCCAACCCTTGTTACTTCTTGTTGGGGAAGGACATTTAGTAGATGATGTATTGCTTTTGAATTCGCTAAATGTTCTTCCCTTTGCTTCTTGCTCCACCTTGTTTTCTCGAGTATCTCATTGTTGTGATCTCTAGGCACTTCGAAACTATTTTCCATGATTAGCATAATGTCAAAATTCGTATCGAAAAATACCTCCATTCTCTTTTTCCACCAAGAGAATTCTCCTTCGAACTTGGGTGGATGAATGCTTGAGTCGGCCATTTGATGATGTTGCTCTTCTTGGCGATTAGTCTGTTGAAGAGCTTCCTCGCTCTGATACCACTTGTAAGGGATCGGTGGCCGGCTAGAAGGGGGGTTGGATAGCTAGGTCAACCCCAATTTACTTTATTCTCTACAAGGTGTTTGTGCGTAGCGGAATATACTAAACAAAAACAATAAGAACAAGCAAGAAAGCACAAACGCTAACACAAATCCTTTACGTGGTTCGGAGATTGCTTGCTCCTACTCCACGGCGTGTCCTTAAGGTGGATGAGCCCTTGATCCTTCGGTAGATCAATCCCCGGCAATCTCCGGCTAGCTCTTACTCCTTCTCGGTGGAGTACAACCTCTCACAAAGCTCTCTTCCTCTTACAAGATGAAGACTTAGATTAGGAGGAAGAGAATGGCTTGGAAGCTTTGGACAATTGCTAAGGAATTATTCAACAAGCATGAGTAACTTCCTTCAAGCCCCAAAGCTTCCCTTAAATAAGAGGAGAAAATTGATCATCATATCAACTCATCTCGACACCAGTTGATTGGAAAAATCATCAGTCGACTGGTGCTACCGTTGGAGGTAGCCAATGGCTATTTTGTGTTGGGTTCTTCAGGCCGCGAAAACCGCTTTTCCACGTCGCGGAAACCCCGAGTCACCCAAAGCCATGGATCTCGTGCAAAGATTCGTAAACAAAATTATCGAAAAACCTTTTTCTTGTACGAGTTTGTAAAAACTTTAGATCTACACTAAAGTTAAGATCATTACCCTTGTAGCAAAGCCCTTCGCGTTCCCGCTTGTCCAAGATGTCGCCGGATCTCTAGTTGTCAAAGTAGACAACCTCTATATGTATCCACACGGACACAAGTAGAAGGAGATGACCAAAACACAAGGTGTGCTAGCACCAATGGAGTGTTCGGCCAAGGAATGGGAGAAGGAGAAGAGAGAGCACCCAAGGGAGAAGAAGAGTGAATAAAATCAATGAGAGGAAATTCAAACAACCCCTTAGCTATCAAGTGGCCGGCCACTCTAGGAGGTGTAACTCCCACATTAATTCCAATTAGTGTGGAGACCATTAAGAGTTGTAACCCCCATGAGGTGGCACTCTAGGATGATGTGGATCAACACTATTGGTCCACATCTTGCCACCTCACTAAATGACATGGCAACAAGTGTAACCTCCTCATTTAATGTGGGCCGGCCACATTAAATGCTATGGAGGCTTGTAACCTCCATGAGGTGGCACACATTGATGATGTGGAGCAATCCTATTGGTCCACATCTTGCCAACTCACTAGTGATGTGGCAAAAAGTTAAGTCAAACATGACTTTTTCTCTTCCTCTCAAATCAAGTCAAACTTGATCAAATCTCTCTCATGGTTGATCTAATCCAACCATATGATTCAAGCCAACTTAATATAATGAATCTAATTCATTAAATTAAGTTGATTTAATGAGTCATAATCTAAATTAGACTCATTGAATACATGAATCAACTTGAGTCCAACTCAATTAGCCCAATTTGGATTACTCTTAATCCAATATAATTCATCAAATGAATCTAATCCTCTTAGTTCATCATATGAACCAAATCTCCATCTAATTGTCCTTAGTGTGTGACCCTATAGGTTCTTGTAACGTTGGCAATGCCCTAAACCCATTTAGGAGCATAAGTAATGAGCGGTATCTAGCAACACATCATTACTACCCAAGTTACAAGAATGTCGAGATCCGACATCACCTTGTGACTACCAATTGTGACTCCTCACAAAATATGTGACATTGTCCTTCTATCCTAGACATCTAGATTGATCAATGTGAGGCATAGACCGTGTCATCCTCTAATCAATCTAAATCTTGAACTCCAAGTTGACTCACTCGATCAAATGAGCTCAACATCTAATGTTGACTCATTTGGGCATGGCCATGCACTTCGTGGTCTAACTCTATCAAGAATATTGATGTCGCCCCCATATGGGAGGGATAGATCCCATCTACATCACTCACATTCCTCCGCATAATTTGTTACATACCCAAGAATCGCCTTTATAGTCCACCCAGTTACGGGTGACGTTTGACGAAACCAAAGTACATAACTCCTTATGTAGGGATCCATGGTGACTTCATGTCTAAGGACTAATAGTCATACTAATAGCCACATGAGAAAGTATATGACACTCATATAACGATCCATGATACTTTCTCATGGCGGGTCATTCAGTATACATTCTCTAATGCATACCCATGTGTCAGCTTGATATCTCTATATCCATGACTTGTGAGATCAAGTCATCGAGCTGACCTACATGCTAGTCTTATTGTATTAACATTGTCCCTGAATGTTAATACTCGACTAGGAATGATTTAGAGTAGTGTTCCCTATATCATCTCACTATCGATTCAACTAATCGATTGATATAGGTACGAACCTTCTACTCAAGGACGCTATTATACTTAGTCTATTTGGCACTAATACAAATAAGTATAATAACCAAACAAATGCCTTTATTAATATACAAGAATATGATACAATGAGTCCATACAATCATCAAATGATTAGCTCTAGGGCTCTAACTAACACTTTGCAGCACCAACGGTCTGCCAACGGTCATTTACCAGTCGACTGCTAAAACTAGCAGTCGACTGGTAATTGTTCGCTGAGCGAACAGAATGTTTCTGTTCGCAGCCAGTCGACTGCTAAAACATGCAGTCAACTGGTGCAGCCGACTGCTAAAACATGCAGTCGACTGGTGCAGTTGACTGCTAAAAGTTACAACTGACTGGACTGCACCTTGTTACACACTCACACTCATCCTCTCCGGAGTCACCCTTGGCCTTCATCCCTCAGATGCACCCGAGCCCACGACCCCTCTCCGTGCCATCCTTCACGTTGCCTTGAAGTCCACTTCCCTCGGCTCCACTCCATTGCTCCTCGTCCGACGGTCCCTCGGATGTCTTCCATACAATCCTTTACCGACTCAAGGATCCGAGCCCTAGGATGAGCTTCCCAAGCTTAGCTGCACCAAGCTTCTCATGTGTATTTCACCAAGTCCTAGAAGACTCAAACACACATATCAAACACATATGAAAGCCTAACTTAAATTCTTTGACACACACATCAAAACCATGATCATATCGATCAAGCATAGGTCAATTACACCAACAGTCCCAAACCCAAGATGAGTTAAAGAATGGATATCTTGACCCTTTTATACCTCCTCCAAGCTGCCCTGGAAAATCAAGATTACAGGGGTCTGGTAAACTGAGTTTTCCACCCATTAAACCAGGTTTCTCGTGATTCACCCTAAACCAAAGTTGTATTTCCTGAAATTATCTTCAATCTGATACTTGGATCGAGCCCTGGCTCCAATCGAGCCGAAAGTTATAGCGGTTCAAACTTTGGTTTGTAGTCTAGCGGGGGTCCAGTTGAACCCACAGTTGGGAGGCACGACCGTACCATTTAGCATGGGCAGACAATGCTTTCTCTCTGTTAGATCTGAAGAAAAGTTGTAGATCTTGAAGTCAGCTACGTTTTAGTATAAATAACAGTCTGAAACTCCAACGGAGCACAAAGTTATGGCCGAATTACAATCAGTCTGCAATCTGCCCAAAATTCAGCACAACTTTGTTTTGGTGTGGCACGACCTGTGTTCTTCATCACACGACCGTGTGGAATCCACACGGCCTAACATGGCTTCCTCTCGGGTTGAGTCACACGGTCGTGGCCCTCTTCTTCTCTGCCAAGGTCACACGACCGTGTGGATTCACACGGTCGTGGCCTTCTGCGTCTTTGGAAACTTAGCACAGCCGTGTGCTGCTTGGACACAGGGAGCTGACACGACCTCTGGAGAAATAGCACGGCCTTGCCTTGCTCTGCCTCTGGATTGTTGACACGACCGTGTGGGTCACATAGCTGTGATCCTCCTTGCCTCTGGAACATTGGCACGGCTGTGCCAATTGGCACGACCAAAGCAAGATAATGGCCACACGACCGTGTGGCATACACAACCCAAGATGGATTTCCTCCGGAGTTGCTCCTGTGTGCAATTTAGCTCCATTTTGGCTCTAAATAGTGTCCTATCAATCAAAACAAGTAAAGAGCATATCTCCGAACAAAATATAATAGAAGTATGATATTATAATGAAAATAGGGTGCAATAAACATAGATTATGCTCATGAAATACAAGTAGATATGCATCAAAGTATGCATAAATGTGTATATAATCTATGCACATCATACTCCCAAACTTAAACCTTTGCTTGTCCTTAAGTAAAACTCACAATCTTGACTCATGTGGTTAGATAGTGCATCATAATATCTAGCAAGTCAAACTAATCCTATCAAATGATTTCATTGGTGAGCAAGATACAAAAGTAGTTTGAGTATGACCTAAGTAGTAGTCCTCCGTACTCAGTGCAAAAGTGACCTATGCTTATCAAGTTTCAATCCCTAAGCCTAGTCAAGTCATCATAGAACCGTATTCCTTATGCTCTCAGTGATAGACACTTACCTGCCACACGCTTGGTTCATCCTTCTCAATATACCCAAGGTCTCAAAGGCATGCTCGATATCAAGAGAAGCATAGTAGTTATTTCCCCAATAATCTAACTCGGTCTCAAAGGGGAAACTTGCTAGTTTTCACTCACGATGACTATTTTTTATATCCCTTATTTATTTATTTTCATCATTATTTTTAAGTGATTGCAAGATGCAACACTTGAACATAAATGCATATAAGTGCAAATGTTGGGATATTTTGATTTTTCCAAATGAGTTGACATGATTCGAGCATCATCTAGTAACCAAAATATAGTTTGAGAAATTACTACGAAAACACTAGTACTAATCAAGTTATATGAATCATGACTATTTTCAGAGTTTTCTACTATCAAAACTAGGCAAAGTGTATAGAGATCCTAAAACAAGGCCAATACTTAAACTCTTATAGTAAAACATTACTCATTTCATGCTATCATAGATAGAAAAAGATAGATCACTAGACATAATTGCACCATAAGTCACCAATAAACCACATGGAATCTAGAATAGACGTGCTAGTATTTTGTAATAAGGAACAAACAATCATAATATGATGAATGATGCAACTAGCGAAAATTTTATTAAGGAACATGAAAAAAAAACTAAGGAACATGAAAAACTATACTAAGCCCAAACATCTCCCCAAACTTAAACTTTTCATTGTTCCAATGAAAACTAGAAATGATATATGGAGGAGATTTATGAAGTTTAGAGAAGTTATAAAGTGATGAGCTCCAAATGGTTGACATTCATGTTTTTAAAGATACTCCTCTATCCAATACTCACATTCCTCCGCAACTTTGAAATCTACAAAAATAAGATAGACAAGAAAAATTAAGTAGAGGACATGATTTATTATCAACGAAGTAAAAAGAAACTAGAAAGAAACTAAAACTAAAATAAAAACAAGATTGAACTTGGGTTGCCTCCCAAGAAGCGCTTGTTTAAGGTCATAAGCTCGACCACATCATTAGATTTAATGAAATCATGATCTTGGAGGTGTAAGATATTTCAACACCCTCCTACCAAGAGCACTTATTATGGAGGGAGCTTTCAACATTGGCATTAAAAAGTGAAATAACGCTCTCTCCATCTTCGTCTTCTTTGATGTTCTTTCAGGTGGCCGAAGACGGTTCAGATTGAGCATCTAATTAGAGGCCTATGAAAATCTGCACACTCAAAAGAAAAACATATCTCCCACAAGCATGTTATAGAGTATAGAACTAGAACCATATCAAGATAAGATGAATAAGTAATACAAACTGAATCACATCCAACAAAGTCAATTATAGGTACCTCTATAAAGTTTTCCAAAAGATCGCAAGAAATACTAACCATGCTTTGCTGAGAGATACTTGAAAATTCTAAACATGTGGATGTGACTTCTTCAGAATTAGGTACTGGTTCTAGCTCTGAATCAAGTGGTGGTTCCTTTGAAAATGGTGATTCTTGGGGCTTTGCTTCCATTGCATAAGTCCCTACACAATTATCCTCAACCAATTCCATTCTTGTAAATTCCATAGTATCAATTGGTTGTGCGATCAAAGGAGGTGATTCTTGGGACATTTCTTCCATAGTACATGTGCCTACAATTTTATCCACATCATCAACATAAGTGGTGAAGAGTCCACTAACATCAATATCATCAATAGAAGGATCAACAACTTTATTAGAAATTTGTAGTAATGTTTGCAAAGCTAGGATCCCCCATTGCACCATTAGCTCTTCATAATCTTGTGTTGTGGTCTTCATCTGGCCTGGAGCAGGAATAGTTGGGTTTTGATCTAAGTCAATTGGCTTATCTGGTTATGAATGATGTGGCCTGTCCAATAAAAAATCATCTTGAAACTCTGACGGACTCTGATACACATGGGAAGAATGCTCAACATTTTGTATGCAGTTGTAATCAAAATTTTGATGATCTATCCAAAATTGATTATAATGTTGAGGCGGGTCAGAGATCTGCTGCTGAAATAATGATTGCTCACTCTACTATAGAATTAGCTGGGGTTGAAGGTTCTAAATTTGATAATCATCCCAGTCATAGTCATAAGTATCAGGAACTTGTTCATATGTATCTTGATATTGAGGTTGAACCAAATACTGAAGTTCCGGAGTATTAGCAGATTTTTGGAAGAAGTGACAAATAGCAGCTGGATGAGATGTGCTACCACACACTCCACAAAGGAACTCAAATTCATCATCTTCTGAGTCATGATCTTTATAGATGGGAGATCTTGCTTTTTCATTCATGAGTGTGAAAAATTCTCTTAAAGGCCTGCTTGACATGTTAGTGCTCAAGATATATAAAAAAAATTATAAGAAAAATAAAAAATGCAGAATTAAAGACAAGAAAGAAAATGCAAAGTAAAAGCTAGAAAGAAAATGCAAAAACAAAAAGAAAACTGTCTAGAGTAACTCATATGCTAATCAACTAATGTTAATCGAAAACAGTCTCCAGCAACGGCGCCAAAAACTTGTTACGAACCACAAGTGTACGGTTACGTTGTCAGTAATATAAAAGATTATCATATCCACAGGGACTGTTAATTAAGCACTAGTTAACTTCGCACGGTGAATTATCTAGACAAACGTAAGATTTATGGGAAAAGAAAGTAAGAGAAAGAGAAGAGGAAAGAGAGAGAATGGATCTCAAGAGGGGTTGAGCTAGGAGGATGGAGGATGATAGATTCTAGGATTTCAGTTTCCTTGTAATGTTAGATGATGTTACATAGATTGCTTAGTTCCTATCCTTTATGTTCTTGCTCTTGTAGGAAGTTAGATTCATTATCGACTCTCCTCTGTAGTGGATAAGCCGACATGATCTCCTACTCTATGTCCTATGCTATTAAATGGAAGTGATTCCTATGAAGTCCATTAGCGGGGTAGCCCTGTCACGACACCCCTCGGTCATACAACATAGAAACACACTAACACGCAATATCATAAAGATAGAAATAGTGATTATGTCTGATCCCCTAGTTCTTTGTGAAGATTTGCTTCTCTTTTCAAGGTGATACCCTAGACGTCCGTTAGCAGGGCGACCTTGTCACAATGCCCCTCAGTCATACGATCTAGGATATCTCCCCCTACGGGATTAACAATTATACATAAGCATTTGATAAAATATGCAAAAGATATATATAAACATTCACACACACACATCATCAAACATGAACAAGACATTAACAAGTCATTGAATAGAAACTTGGCAAATCTATATAGTTTTATATCTCCATCACATCACAAATACTTCCTACATCCTAGATCTGGAGATCTACTCCATTGAAAAGGAATAACAGCCTCAAAACATAAAGAAAAGCATACTTACAACCCTAGATGTGAGAAGAAGGGGAAGAAGAGATGCTTGCCGATATTTCCGATGTCTTAGGGATGCCTCATTGCTCTGGAGATGGACGAATCTTCAAGGGATAGAGGAGAATGAAGCTCTATGGTTTCCCCCTAAGGGGAGAACCCTTCCCCAAGGAGAGGGACGAAGTCCCAAATCCAAGATGAGTCAAAGAATGGGGATCTTGACCCTTTTATACCTCCTCCAAGCTGCCTAGGAAAACCAGAATTATGGGGGTCCGGTGAATCAGGTTTTTCACCCATTAAACCAGATTTTCTTGTGATTCACCCTGAACCAAAATTGTAGATCTTGAAATTATCTTCAATCTGATACTTGGATCAAGCCCTGGCTTCAACCGAGCCGAAAGTTATGGTGGTTCAAAGTTTGGTTTGCAGTCTGGCGGAGGTCCAATTGAACCCACAGTTAGGAGGCACGGCTGTGCCATTTAGCATGGGAAGAAAATGCTTTATCTCTGTTTGATCTGAAGAAAAGTTGTAGATCTTGAAGTCAGCTACGTTTCGGTATAAAGAACAGCCCAAAACTCCAATGGAGCACAAAGTTATGGTCAAATTATGATCGATCTGCAATCTGCCCAGAATTCAGCATAGCTCTGTTTTGGCATGGCACGACCCGTGTTCTTCTTCACACGGCCGTGTGGAATCCACACGGCCTCACACGACTTCCTCTTGGGTTGAGTCACAGGGCGTGTGGCTCACACGGTCGTGGCCCTCTTCTTCTCTGCCGAGGTCACACGGCCGTGTGGATTCACACGGCCGTGGCCTTCTGCGTCTTTGGAAACTTAGCTTGGCCGTGCCATTTGGCACGGCCGTGTGCTGCTTGGACACAAGGAGCTGACACGGCCTCTGGAAAAATGGCACAACCTTGCCTTGCTCTGCCTCTGGATTGTTGACACGGTCGTGTGGGTCACACGACCGTGATCCTCCTTGCCTCTGGAACATTGGCATGACCGTGCCAATTGGAACGACCAAAGCAAGATAATGGCCACACAACCGTGTGACATACACGACCCAAGATAGATTTCCTTCGGAGTTGCTCCTGTGTGCAATTTAGTTCCATTTTCACTCCAAATAGCGTCCTATCAATCAAAACAAGCAAAGAGCAAATCTCCGAACAGAATATAATAGAAGTATGATATTATAAAAAATAGAGTGTAATAAACATAGATTATGCACATAATATACAAGTAGATGTGCATCAAAATATGCATAAAAGTGTAAATAATCTATGCACATCACTCCACCAATACACGGATGACGTAAAGTGAAGAATGTTCCATACTACACTGTTAGACTCGATGCAAAGATTGTTTAATCGGCTCCCAGTCAAATCCATATGTTGTTTCAAGGATTCAAGTAGGGGCCCAAGGAGACACTCAGGGCCTACATTAAAAAATTCAATGAGGTGGTCATGGATGTCCCCTCGACCGCCCCTAAGATTCTAGTGAGCGCCTTTTCTCAAGGGCTCGCAGACAATGAGTTTTTTTTGTTCCTTGATTAAGAAGTCCCTAAGGGACTTCTATTATCTACTTGGTTGAGTGACTAAGTACATTAATGTCAAAGAGGCATAATCCTCTCGGAAGAAGGAGATTACCACATCCTCTCTAGCACTTGCTCCTGAGCGTCGAGTTCCTCCCCCGCCTCTTCCTCATAAAGGACCTTGAGCAGACCCTTAGCCTCATAACCAAGATTCGTGACCTCAAACTTTACAACATGTGGTGTAAAATATCGAAAATAGGCGAATATTAATAAGGGGAAAATAATAAGCGAATATTAATAAGGGAATTTTCTAAAATTTTTGGAAATTTTTCGGGAATTTTTCGGAGCTCGTATGGACGAGTTAACGGGGATAAAACTGGGGCCCGGGAAAAGCCTGTTTAGACTACCCATTTAAGCGAGGAAATGTTCATATTTATAATTCTTTTTTTCCCTTTCTTTTTCTTTTTATTTGTTCTTCGTTTTTCCCTTTCCCCTACCGGAACTCTCACCCGACGCCACTTCTCGCGTGCCCGCGCCCCGCTTCCTCGCCCGATCCCTTGCCCTAACCGCTCTCGACCGACGCCACAAAACCGCCGCACGCCTCGCAAGTAAAGCCGAGCCGAACCCCTTTCCTTCTCCTCTTCTTTTTCCTCTTCTTCTTCTTTGTCTCCGCCACTGATATCGGGACGCGTCGCCGCCCCTTTCGACCGGAAGCCACCTCCAAGCCGTGCCCTGGATCACCAATCGGCCACCTCTACCCTAGCCTCTTCACTGCTGCACACCGCCGCTTGTCCTCAACAAAGGAGTGCGACGCCGATTGCCTCCTAGACGTCTCCACCACCACCACCCCATCTGGCTGATTTCCGTGCCCTAGTTTAGGGTTCACAGCCGCCGGTGCCGCACGGAGCAGCATCGACGTCGAACTTCTTCTCCGCTGTGCTCGTGCCCTAGCGTCGTTGCCACCTTTGTTTGTCCCGGCTCGGCACCACAGTGGCATTGGGATTTCACCAGAGGAAGCTTCGGATCTGATTGGGGTACGATGTGTTTGGTATCAGGCTTGTAAGGATCTGATCGCATTTTTTTGTGTGGGTATATTATGTTTAATTGGTTGATCAATCTTTGTAGTTTCAACCATTTCTAAATACAGATCAGGTCGTTGAGTTCTGATCGCAAATTCCTCCGGTCGTGAGCCATCAGTGAACATTATCGCGTTAGGTGAGTTTTGGATTAGTTCATGTATTAATCTAATCCAATTTGATTGTAGATAATTGGGGATACCTAATCCATTGTAATGGTGAAATGGGTTAAGTTAAACCTAGTTGAATTTGGATTAATGGTTGGTTAGCTAATTAAATGCATAAGGGTATTAGCTAAATCCGTATATGTTTGATATCATAGGACATTAATTTGTGATGAGCACTTTGACGCAGATGTTGTCTAGCTCGATCTATATTGAAGGCGGGTACTTTGACTTATGTCTTTTGATATGCATAATAATGTGTTTAACATATAGTAATAATTGTGTTTTCCATTTGTTTCGGTTGGTCACTACATGATCTGTTACATGATGCTTGTTTACTTATTATGCACTGCATGTTATTATTTACCTGATCATACATGCTTTAGAGGTAGTGACACAACCATATTATACATTATGTTCAGGACCTAAGGTTTATTTGATACCCTATCTGATCGGTGTACCTTCCATTTTATACATTGTCCTGTGGTACACACTTTGTATTTATTTATATGGTTATTGTTATGCTGTTCATGATATTTCCATGTTTAGTGTCATGCATCATCTTGCATGATTGCATGCTGTGCGATTGTCTGCTCCATTATTATCGAGCACATCGCCAGTTACATGTATCTGTACACACCACCACTCATGGGTTAGTGGTATATCAGACAGGTGTGTGGCAGTTCTGCTGTTTGGCTCCGTTGGTCTGGTGACTCAGCGTGGTAGCCGGCAGACAGTTCCGCTCTGTTTGGCTCCGTTGGTTTAGTGTAGTAGCGTGGTAGCCGGCAGGCAGTTGGACTTTGTTTGGCTCCGTTGGTCCACTCATGGGTAGTGTGACGCAGCGTGGTAGCCGGCAGAGATTCCTCCCCGTCATCGTGTACCGGGAGATGAGAGCATTGCGCTCCCCCATTTATGATTTGGGGTAAGAGTATGTGTGTACTCCGACAGCATCCCGTCCACTCGGTCACTCATCAGGGGCAGGGATGTCAGAGTGCACGGTTGTCACAGCCCTACCCACTCGGACTCACCATTGTGTGTGAGATGGCTGACTGGCGTTAGGGGTGACCATGTCATTGGCATCATATGCATGATGTATTTATTGCTTGTGCTTGCTGCATTTACTTGCTGCATTTATTTGGATGCATATGATTGACATGCATACAGGATTATGACACTCTCGGTTTGACGACCCTGTTGTACTTGTACCTTGGTCCTGGTTAGTACAATTTTCTCCTATTTTATTTCAGTTGCATTTATCCTTTTTGTATCAGGAGACTGTGCGCATGATTAGTGCTGCCTGTTATCTTCTTTATTATGCATATCAGTTGTACCTGCTGAGTGTTGGACTCACACCCTCCTTCGTTGCTATTTCAGGTTGATGCTGTCAGGAGAGAGTTCCAGTCGCTAGTCCCCTGCAGACCACGAGGGCATTATTGATCTTTTGGTTTTTCTTCTTTATTGGACCATGTTTAGACTTGTTTTGTTTTGATACTTGGAGTTTGTATGGATTGTACTTGTCGATGGATTTTTACTCGATATGTTTTACTATATACCTACCTAGACGGCAGAAGAGGTAAGTTGATCTTATCGTCGGATTTGAGCTTTATGAGTGTAGTAGAGTAGGAATTGGTTTTGAGCTTTATGGGTGTAGTTGAGTAGGGTTGTTTTCGAGTCTGCTTATCACTGTTCAGTTTGTTTACTATTAAACTGCGTAGTTGTGTCAGCCAGAGGCTGAAATTGATATAAACTGTGTGGATGGTGTGGTTGTTTGTTTATTATTATTGTTATTATTCCAGCCGCATGTGACTGAGGTATATGGTAATGTAGAAAGTTTCAGCTTGCCGCCGTACAGGGGAGATGCTGCCGAATTTTTTTGGACAGGGACTCCTCCGGGGCGTGACAATTTAACCTGGTTATAACCAAGAAGGTTGTTAATCCAGGACAGTAAGAAAGCACACTAAGAAAATTCTCCTTTGCTGAAGGCGGAGAAGTCTTTTACACTCTAATGGCTCAGAACTACTGCTAGAAAATGCTTACAGAGTTGAATGTTGAAGTTGTTATGAATTCCTAGCTCCAGGGGCCTTTAAATAGCCTCTGGAAATCTGATCTCGAAGGTCCAAGGTGCCTCTAATAGGGGGTCCAAGGCGCCTCCAAGGGGTGAGCGGATAAAACTTTATCCGCAGCTCGAAACGGTCAGTTTGACCTGTTGAAGGCACCTTAAACAAACCTGAAGGCGCCTTCAAGCTGGAGGTGTTGGTTGCTACTCGGAAAACCTATAGGTTCCACTGTACAAAAATTTTGTACAAAGGTCTGAACCTTTTCCTAGCTACCATGTGTTCTTTTAAATTAAATTTTGGATCACCTGCGGAACTTAACACGTTTGATCCAAAACTTAATCTATTCGTTCTTTTAGGTTTTGACTTGGGTCTCCTGCGGAACTTAACACGTTCGACCCAAATCGCCTTAAGTTATTAATTCCATTAAATATTAATTTCCATAATTGGTTCCCAGTACTGACGTGGCGAGGCACATGACCTTCTTGGATATGGGAGCAACCACCACCGACTAGACAAAACCTCTTATGGAAAGCTAATATTTAATTTCCTAAAATAACTTTAGGTTAACCGAAAAGAACAATCAAATCACAATGAAAAGAAAAACAAAAGAACACAACATCGAAAAAATATATTCAAAATTCTAGAATCGTAAGCCTCTTGTATTTGGTATTATTTCCATAAATAACTAGTATGATGCGGAAAGAAAATGTCACGCCCCCAGAGGAGTCCCTGTCCGAGAAAATTTCGGCAGCATCTCCCCTGTACGTCGGACAATCAAAAATTTCTACAAACACTAAATACTCAGCCACAGGCGGCTGGAATCATAACAATAAATAAAATCAATCACCACGCAGTTTATATATACATTCAGCCTCTGGCTGACACAACCACGCAGTAATAATACTCTGACTCGAAATCCACCCTACTCAACTACACTCGTAAGGCCCAAATCCGATTTTTTTCTTACCTCTTCTGCCGTTCAGGCAGGCATGTAGTAGAATAAAACCAAATCCAATTTCATCGACATCATAAAATCCATACAACGTCCATAGGTGGAATAAATCTAAAAACATAACAAGTTTTAAATAGTCTAGAACAGAAAAGAAACCAAAACGGAAACCAAATCCTATCCTCGAGGTCTGCAGGGACCAGCAACTGGAAATCTCTCCTGACAGCATCAACCTGAAAATATCAACAATGGAGGCGGGGTGAGTCCAACACTCAGCAGGTACAATTGATATGCAAAGTAAAGAAATAACACCTAACACTAATCATGCGTACAGTCTCCTGCTATAAGAAAGATAAATATGCATCGATGTAAACAGGAGAATACTGTACTAACCAGGTCCTGAGTATAAGGTCAAACAGTCCGAGTGGTATAGGAATCTCGTATGCATGTCAAACATAGGCATCCAAACAATATGCAGCATATAAATGCAGCAACCACAAACACAAGCAATAAATGCATCATGCATATGATGCCAATGATGCGCCCTGGTCACCCCGACGCCACCGATCATCTCATACAAAAGTGAGACCGAGTGGGTAGGGTTGTAACACACTCTGTCGTCACTACTCCCGATGAGTGACCAAGTGGACGGGATGCTGTCGGAGTACACCTATCCTCCTACCCCAAATCATAGATGGGGAGCGCAATGCTCTCAATCCCGGTACTCAACGGGAGGAATCCTGTCGGATAACTCGTTGTCACACTACCCATGAGCGGACCAACGGTGCCTAACAGAGTCCCCGCTGCACACTCTGGCTGAATCGACCACTAACCCATGAGTGGTGGTGTGTGCAGATCCATGTAATCGCGATGTGCTCAAGAATAATGGAGCGGACTATCGCACAAAGATGCAATCATGCAAATGATGCATGGCAATAACCATATAAACATCCTGACCTAATCCATATATATAGAAATGTGCACCCTAGGTCAAAGAATCATATCAAATCAAGGTACACAGAAGGTATAAAAACCTAGGTCCTGAACATGGTCAAGCATGGCATATCACTACCCCTATAAGCATGTATAAACAGGTAAAAATATACCTGAGATGCAAAACCAATCAATCAATCAAGCATGTAAGATTTGGGTAGTGATTAACCGATATAGATAAGAAACATAATTAATGAAACATGTTAATTCCATTACTAAGCATATCAAAGACAACAAGAGTCAAAAGTACCCGCCTCCAAATAAGAAATGTCCAATCCAACGTCGAGATACCGTCTCGCGTCAAAGTCCTGTGTTATCAAACAGATAATGTATTTAGCTATATAACTAAATAAAAATCTCCAAACCTATTTAATAACCTTATCCTTCCTTAGAAATGGAATTGATCCCATATAACAAAACAAGCAATGGATTAAATTCAATACCAATCCAATTCTATACATAACCTAATTCATCATATAAACTTAACTCACATCTACCATCATAATAGTCCAACCAACACAGAATCTACTACAAGGATCTGTTATCCTACACCTTACCTAGATTCCCAGCAGAAACGTTGCTGCCTAAGAAAAGTAGCCGCTGTTAGAAAGCTGCCGAACCCAAAACAAACCACAGAACAGCACCTTGCTGGAAATTCTTCCCACGAAACAGATCAATATGGTATCAAGCAATAATATCCTTGATCAGAACAAGAACAAATATCAAGCTATGGGAATCATAGATCTAAACACCAACCTAATTAACAACCTAACCTTACCTTAATCGATTTGTCTCCGAGAAAAAATGAAGCAAGGCCGACTGTAAAAATCAAACCCAGGGCACGGGACTGGTGAGGAAGATCCCTGCGATCGCCGGCTGCTCAAACACGAAACAAGGCAGTGGCGTCGGAGCCGGCTACAAGCTAGGGCACGGTGTTGGCGCAGGGGTGATCGAGAGTGAGGGGGTCTCGGAACAGATCTGGTGGCCGGCACTGCTCTGTGCGACGGCGGCTCTCGGCTCCCGGCGATCTAAGGCACAGACGATGGCGGCCGGCTGTCGACGCTAGGCTAAGAAGAAGGGTCGGCGTCGACTCGGCCGGTGGCGGCGACGCGATGCAACGAAACTGATCTTCCTTCCGGCGAGCCCCTGCTGGCCGAGGGGTTTCTGTCGCGAGGAGGAGGAGGAACCACCGCGGGCGGCAGCGGTTAGGGCAGAGAGATTTCGCGTGGGGAAGAAGGGGCGCGGCACGGTTTCGGCGAGAGAGAAACGGCGATAAAAGCAAAGGAAAAAGAAATAAGAAAATAAAAAGGAAAAGGATATATAAATATAATCTTTTCCTCGCTTAAATCGGGTAGCCTAAACAGGCATTTTCCGGACCCCGTTCTTGTTCCCGTTAACTCGTCCATACGAGCTCCGAAAAATTCCCGAAAAATGTCCAAAAATTCCGGAAAAATCCCTTATTAATATTCGCCTATTTCCGGTATTTTACATTCTCCCCCACTAATAAAAATTTGGTCCCCAAATTTCAGTATCTACCATCAGCAAGTACTAGTAACAGATAATAGAGTATAAATGCTGAACGGTAAATAAATCACATACCTCAAGTGAAAAGATGGGGATATCGAGCTCGGATAGTATCCTCGAGCTCCCAAGTAGCCTCCTCGTCCGAATGATGCTGCCATCCGACTTTAACCAGCCGGATAGTCTTGTTCCGCAACTGACGCTCTTTCCGGTCGAGTATCCGTACCGGAACCTCCTCATATGTAATATCAGGCTGAACTGGAACTGGAATATCAGCCAGTACATGCGTCGGGTCAGGTACGTATCTCCTCAGCATAGATACGTGAAATACATCGTGGACGCCTGACAGGGACGGTGGTAGTGCCAGTCGGTAAGCTACTGCTCCGATCCTCTCCAAGATCTCGAAGGGACCAATGTACCGCGGAGCTAGCTTACCTCTGAGGCCAAATCTCTTCACCCCTTTCGTGGGTGAAACTCGCAGAAATACATGGTCGCCAACAGAGAACTCTAGTGGTCTGCGTCTCCGATCAGCATAACTCTTCTGGCGATCCTGCGCCTCTGACATCCTCCGTCTGATAGTACGGACCAACTCTGCATCCTGCTGAACTCTATGAGGTCCCAACAACTGAGCCTCTCCAACCTCATCCCAGAGGACGGGTGTCCGACAAGGTCTACCATACAACGCCTCAAACGGTGCCATCTGGATAGCCGAATGGAAGCTGTTGTTGTAGGCAAACTCTACCAATGGCAGATGGTCCTCCCAACTGCCTCCGAAATCCATAACACATGACATCAACAGGTCCTCTAAAGTCTTAATGGTCCGCTCTGACTGTCCATCTGTCTGTGGATGGAAGGCTGTACTGAAACGGAGCTGTGTACCCAAGGCCTGCTGCAGACTCTGCCAGAAACGAGACGTGAACCGTGGATCTCTATCCGAAATGATACTCAACGGAACACCATGTAGTCTGATAATCTCTCGACAATACAGATCTGCCAATCGATCCAGGGAATCAATCCTCCGAATCGCTAAGAAGTGCGCGGATTTGGTTAATCGATCTACGATTACCCAAATCGCGTCATGTCGTGTCCTCGGCAAACCCACCACAAAGTCCATGGTAATGTGATCCCACTCGGGAATAGGAATCCATTGAAGTAATCCTGCAGGTCTCGGTGTTCAGCCTTCACCTGCTGAGACAAGACATCTAGCTACAAAATCGCGATGTCTTTCTTCATGCCGTTCCACCGGTAGGAACGCCTCAAGTCTCGATACATGCGGGTCCGCCTGGATGGATCGCAAATCGAGAACGGTGTGCCTCCTGTAATAACTCCTGTAAGACCGGATGAGACCGAGGTACGCATAATCTGCCTCGGAAGTATATGATACCCTCCTCGTCGTAAATTCGGTCCGCCTGAAGCTATCCGATCGCTAATAAACCGCAAATGCGATCACTAGCCAGGCCTCTCGGATCCTCGTCACGATCGGACGCGAGCAACCATGGTAACCAGAATACCCTGCTCTGTCCCTGCTCCTCAAGATCTAACTCCGAGAAACTCAATCAAGTCCGTGATCAAGTCCTGGCAAGCCAAAGTCCTCTGGACTTCCGCTGAGTGCATCTGCAACCACATTAGCTTTCCCGGGTGATAGCTAATGGTACAATCGTAGTCCTTCAGAACTCCATCCATCTCCTCCGTCGGAGATTAAGCCCTTCCGAGTGAAAATGTATTTGAGACTCTTATGATCGTGAGAGTCTCAAATGTGATACCATATAAATGATGACGCCAAAGCTTGAGAGCAAAGATGATGGCAACTAACTCCAAGTCATGAATCGATAGTTCTTCTCATGCTCCTTCAACCGACGAGAAGCATAAGAGACTACTCTACCGTGCCGCATAGCAGCGCCCAAACCCCGTAGAGACGCGTCGGTGTAAAGTACAAATCCATCCTCTCCGGAAGGTAAAAAAACTCGAGCCGACACTAATCTCCGCCTCAGGAAGCTGGTCTCGCAATCCTCGGACCATATGAACTTCACGCCTTTCCGGTAAGACGTGTCAGTGGCATAGCAATGCGAGAATCCCTCGACAAAACGTCGGTAATATCCGCCAAACCCGTAAAATCGGATCTCTCGAAGCGACTTGGTGCTCCCAACCGTGATGACCTCGATCTTCGAGGATCAATCAAATACCGCTAGAAACCACGTGTCCCAAAACCGATCGAGGATAGCGAATGCACACTTGTGAACTTCGCACGATGTCGTCAAGAATCTCCAAGATCGTAAGATGTTGCATGCTCCTCCTAACGAGAGTAGACCAATATGTCATCAATGAAAACGATAACAAACTGATCCGGATACTCCAGAAATATGCGGTTCATCAAGTCCATAAACACCGCTGGAGCATTGGTAAGCCCAAATGGCATTACCAAAACTCATAATGACCGTATCTGGTACGGAAAGCGTCTTTGGATATCGGAATCTCGACTCAATCGATGATATCCGGATCGCAGATCAATCTTAGAATACATTAAGTACCTCCGAGCTGATCAAACAAATCCTCAATCCGTGGTAATGGATATTTATTTCGACGGTCACTGCCTGTAGTCAATACATAACCTCATGGTGCCGCTTTCTTCTTGACAAATAGAATGGAGAACCCCATGGTGAAACACTAGGGCGAATAAATCTCCCTAAAAGCTCCCGGAGTTGAACCTTTAGCTCGTTCAACTCTTTTGGTGCCATACGATACGGAGCTTTCGATGTCGGCGCGGTTCACGGAATCGGCTCAATAGCGAACTCCACTGGCCTTCTAGGAGGCAAACCGGCAGCTCCTGAAATACATCCGGGTACTCCGACAACAGAACGCGGAGAGTCGCGAACTACTACCGCCTCGATCGATCAACGATAATAGAAAACCATGACAGCCGTGCGACTGAATCGCCGAAATAATCGAGATGCCGTCTTTGATGCGGTGAAACTCCACGAGGGTTGGTTCGAGGCCGGAAGGTGACCACCCTCGTCTGGCAATCAACGGTAGCATGATATACTGATAGCCAATCCATACCAAGAATGATATCAAACTCGACCATCTCCAATACTAGAAGACCTACCGTAAGTATCATGTTGCCAAAGTCTAACGGGCAACCTCTGATCTCCTGGGTGACGTCTAAAGTATCACCGGACGGTAGGGAGACAATCAATCGCCGCAACCTAACAGTGGGTAATCTACCAATCTCCCGCATAAAGGTGCGGGATATAAAAGAGTGCGAACTACCAATATCAATCAAAATATCGCGATAAATGCATAAATGGAAATCGCACCGCGGAAAACCGCTGAGCGTCCTCTCTTGTAATAGCATGAACACGACCGGTCTACGGAGGAGGAGGTGGTATGTCGCCAATGGCGGGCGGATGCCCGCCATCGAGGCGCTGACTATGTGCCGATAAGACCGAGAGGATGATGATCGATACTGGTGGCAGAATCGAGTCTCGAGCACGCTCGAGGATAATAAGGTCCTGAGCAAAACTCGGGGTGCTAAGCACCGAGTACTCTGTCCAAGCATGCCAAATGCTGTTGCGGAGGCTACTGGCCAGGTAAAGATTGGGCTTTCGCCCTCCTCGATATGCCTGATCGACTAGACTGTCCCTCGACCGACCCTCCGGAAGCTGTGTCCGAGCCTTGCACCGACAATCTCGGCTCTGGTGCCCGGCAGTTTGCAATAAAAGCAGACGTCCCAGAGCAAGCTGGGGTGAGGTGATCTCTGGATCCACATCTGAAACAATGAGTATCACCGGAAGGCGGTTCGGCTCGCTGAGAAAACCGGAACGTCTCAAGAAGACCGTCCTGATTTCGAGGCCTACGAGGCGCCCAAGAACTCGACTGGCGACTACTCTGAGGCTGTCCTGTCGCTGAGTCTGCTGGACCTGCCCCGATGTCGACCCGTATGCTTTCTTTTCCTGTCCGGATATGCTGTCTGCCGAGCTAACTCTATCATCAAAGCTCGATTCAATGCATCGAGTAAGATGTAATCCCTAATCCGGCAAGTTGTACATGCAGATAACCATCCAATCCCTGTATAAACTGCATCATGCGAGTTCTGTCCTCCGAACTAACTTGGACAAAACCGAGCCAACCGGAGGAATTCAGATTATACTCGGTCACCGAGCGATTATTCTGCCTCGGACCCATAAAATCCTGTCGGCGAGCCATCGATAGGACGGTGGAAAGAAACGGCTCTCAAAGCCTCTCTGAACCTGGTCCATGTGACGTTGCGCTCACCAATGATAGAACGCTGAGTAACCCACCAGGCATTTGCTTCATCCGTAAATGATAAGCGACCACTGCTTTCTCCCACTCGAGCAAGCCATATAGAAGAAAGTCGCTCCATAGTCTCTATCCATGACAGAGCCATACTCGGATCGAGATCTCCGCAGAAAAGAGTGAAACGAGTCTTCATCGACTCGGCCAAGGCTGGAATCCTAGCTCGTGCAGCGACAATATCGATGAGCTATGTCGGGACGGCTGCAGGAACTGGCGGAACTGATACTACAGGTGGTACCGCGGAATAGACCGGAGGAGGAACTCCCGCTGTATATACCGGAGCATAAGCCGTCGGTGGTACCGCCTGGGAACAAACGTGGTGGCAACTGGAGGTACAGTAGGAAAAGGTACCGGATGTGGAGCAGCTGCTGCTACTATAGGCACTGGGGGTACAGGTGCCACTGGTATAGGATACACTGTAGATCCGGGTACGCCAATGGTACACCTGATGGTACCGTAAATACAGTAGGAGTGGATACCGTCGGTGTGGCCAAAGTAGGTATCTCTACAGGAGCTATCGGGATTTGAGAGCCCGATGCTCCCGCTGCATCCTGAGTCTGTCCCTGACTGACAGGCTCACTAACAGTGGGCATCTCTGGCATATCCAGAGATCCCGTGGTCCTCCCACGTGGTCGTCCAGCACCACGTCTCATATCTGTGAAATTAAATTACAGATATCAATACCAATATAACCAACATAAAATAACAACATACCTATTTGCTGTCTGGAGATGTTCCGTCGCTGTCCAGTCCCCAATTTGACCTCAAAATTCCGAACGTACATATCGCCGGAAATCCAAATAAATCCGAAACGGAAATCCGAAACATAACCATATCGAAAATCCGATAATGCCCAGTTTGACTCGCAAACCTGACTAACCCAAATATCCAGAATACCAACAACCGGTATCCGATAAATCTCCAGAAACCAAAAGCAGGTATCCATAACCTGCTCTGATACCAATAAATTGGTATCAGATAAATCCCGAAAATCCAAAATACGAAACAAAAGATCGTAAAACTGTGCTCTGATACCACTAAATTGTCACGCCCCCAGAGGAGTCCCTGTCCGAGAAAATTTCGGCAGCATCTCCCCTGTACGTCGGACAATCAAAAATTTCTACAAGCACTAAATACTCAGCCACAGGCGGCTGGAATCATAACAATAAATAAAATCAATCACCACGCAGTTTATATATACATTCAGCCTCTGGCTGACACAACCACGCAGTAATAATACTCTGACTCAACTACACTCGTAAAGCCCAAATCCGATTTTTCTTACCTCTTCTGCCGTCCAGGCAGGCATGTAGTAGAATAAAACCAAATCCAATTTCATCGACATCATAAAATCCATACAACGTCCATAGGTGGAATAAATCTAAAACATAACAAGTTTTAAATAGTCTAGAACAGAAAAGAAACCAAAACGGAAACCAAATCCTATCCTCGAGGTCTGCAGGGACCAGCAACTGGAACTCTCTCCTGACAGCATCAACCTGAAAATATCAACAATGGAGGCGGGGTGAGTCCAACACTCAGCAGGTACAATTGATATGCAAAGTAAAGAAATAACACCTAACACTAATCATGCGTACAGTCTCCTGCTATAAGAAAGATATAAATATGCATCTGATGTAAACAGGAGAATGTTGTACTAACCAGGTCCTGAGTATAAGGTCAAACAGTCCGAGTGGTATAGGAATCCTGTATGCATGTCAAACATAGGCATCCAAACAATATGCAACATATAAATGCAGCAACCACAAACACAAGCAATAAATGCATCATGCATATGATGCCAATGATGCGTCCTGGTCACCCCCGACGCCAGCGATCATCTCATACAAAGTGAGACCGAGTGGGTAGGGCTGTGACAACCGTGCACTCTGTCCCGATGAGTGACCAAGTGGACGGGATGCTGTCGGAGTACACCTATCCTCCTACCCCAAATCATAGATGGGGAGCGCAATGCTCTCAACTCCCGGTACTCAAAGACGGGGAGCTCTGTCGGATAACTCGTTGTGTCACACTACCCATGAGCGGACCAACGGTGCCTAACAGAGTCCCTGCTGCGACACACTCAGCCTGAATCGACCACTAACCCATGAGTGGTGGTGTGTGCAGATCCATGTAACTGGCGATGTGCTCAGCAATAATGGAGCGGACTATCGCACAGCATGCAATCATGCAAATGATGCATGGCAATAACCATATAAACATCCTGACCTAATCCATATATATAGAAATGTGCACCCTAGGTCAAAGAATCATATCAAATCAAGGTACACAGAAGGTATAAAAACCTAGGTCCTGAACATGGTCAAGCATGGCATATCACTACCCCTATAAGCATGTATAAACAGGTAAAAATATACCTGAGATGCAAAACCAATCAATCAATCAAGCATGTAAGATTTGGGTAGTGATTAACCGATATAGATAAGAAACATAATTAATGAAACATGTTAATTCCATTACTAAGCATATCAAAGACAACAAGAGTCAAAAGTACCCGCCTCCAAATAAGAAATGTCCAATCCAACGTCGAGATACCGTCTCGCGTCAAAGTCCTGTGTTATCAAACAGATAATGTATTTAGCTATATAACTAAATAAAAATCTCCAAACCTATTTAATAACCTTATCCTTCCTTAGAAATGGAATTGATCCCATATAACAAAACAAGCAATGGATTAAATTCAATACCAATCCAATTCTATACATAACCTAATTCATCATATAAACTTAACTCACATCTACCATCATAATAGTCCAACCAACACAGAATCTACTACAAGGATCTGTTATCCTACACCTTACCTAGATTCCCAGCAGAAACGTTGCTGCCTAAGAAAAGTAGCCGCTGTTAGAAAGCTGCCGAACCCAAAACAAACCACAGAACAGCACCTTGCTGGAAATTCTTCCCACGAAACAGATCAATATGGTATCAAGCAATAATATCCTTGATCAGAACAAGAACAAATATCAAGCTATGGGAATCATAGATCTAAACACCAACCTAATTAACAACCTAACCTTACCTTAATCGATTTGTCTCCGAGAAAAAATGAAGCAAGGCCGACTGTAAAAATCAAACCCAGGGCACGGGACTGGTGAGGAAGATCCCTGCGATCGCCGGCTGCTCAAACACGAAACAAGGCAGTGGCGTCGGAGCCGGCTACAAGCTAGGGCACGGTGTTGGCGCAGGGGTGATCGAGAGTGAGGGGGTCTCGGAACAGATCTGGTGGCCGGCACTGCTCTGTGCGACGGCGGCTCTCGGCTCCCGGCGATCTAAGGCACAGACGATGGCGGCCGGCTGTCGACGCTAGGCTAAGAAGAAGGGTCGGCGTCGACTCGGCCGGTGGCGGCGACGCGATGCAACGAAACTGATCTTCCTTCCGGCGAGCCCCTGCTGGCCGAGGGGTTTCTGTCGCGAGGAGGAGGAGGAACCACCGCGGGCGGCAGCGGTTAGGGCAGAGAGATTTCGCGTGGGGAAGAAGGGGCGCGGCACGGTTTCGGCGAGAGAGAAACGGCGATAAAAGCAAAGGAAAAAGAAATAAGAAAATAAAAAGGAAAAGGATATATAAATATAATCTTTTCCTCGCTTAAATCGGGTAGCCTAAACAGGCATTTTCCGGACCCCGTTCTTGTTCCCGTTAACTCGTCCATACGAGCTCCGAAAAATTCCCGAAAAATGTCCAAAAATTCCGGAAAAATCCCTTATTAATATTCGCCTATTTCCGGTATTTTACAGAAAAATTACTAGTTATACCTTGTAGAAAAACCTCTTGATCTTCTACCATATTCCTCTTCTAATCTCGGACGTTGTGTGGGCAACGATCTTCCAAGATGAGAAACCACCAACCACCTTCTTCTCCTCCTAGCTAGGTTCGGCCACAAAAAATAAAGCTTCACCAAGGAAGAAGAAAAAACACCAACCAAGCTCCAAGAGATGCAAGCTTTCTCTCCTTCTTCTTCTTCTTCTCCAAGTAGTATCCGGCCTCCACAAGAGCTCCAAGCAATAGAGAATTTCGGCCACCACAAAGAGGAAGAAAGGGAGAAGATGTTGGCCGGCCACACCAAAGAATAAGAGAGGGAGAATAATAGAGGTTGTGTCTTGTGAAGGCACCCTCACCCCTTCTTTTATATTCCTTGGCCTAGGCAAATTAGGAAATTTAATTACAATAAAATTTCCTTAATTCCCTTGACATGATTTAATTGAGAAAAATAAAATAATATTTCCCCAATTAATCTCTAATGGCCGGCCACATCAAGAGGAAATAAATTAGACAAGTTTTAATCAACAAATTAAAACTTCCTAATTTGTTTCCGGAAATTTTAAAAATAAAATTTCTCTTTAAAAATCTCTTCATGGTTGATAAAAGGAAATTTCTATAATTTTAATTTTATCAACATGTGGATAATTTTAAAGAGAAAATAAAATATCTCACCAATCTATAAATAAGGAAAGAGATTTAATCTCTTTCTTTAATCTTTTGTAGATCTTTTACAAGAGAGATATTTTAATTTTAATTCTCTTTAATAAATTATTTCTTCCACATAATAAAAATTAAAATTAAAATCTCTTTTTAATTTAATTTGGCCGGCCCCCACTAGCTTGGGTTCAAGCTAGGGCCGGCCACCCAATTTTATACCTAGGCCGGCCCTAGCTTGGTTCCCAAGCTAGCTTGGCCGGCCCCCTATTGGTGGGTATAGAAGGTGGGTATAGTACTCTATAAATAAGAGGCTACGATAGGGACCGAGAGGAGGAATTGGTTTTAGTCTCCCGATAAAATTAAGCATACCGTGTTCACCCCGAACACACAACTTAATTTTATCAATAATAATTCATTCCACTAGAGAACTATTATTGAACTACCGCACCAATCGCAAATTACATTTTTGGGCTCCTTCTTATTATGAGTGTGTTAGTCTCCCTGTGTTTAAGATATCGAATGTCCACTAATTAAGTGAGTTACTGACAACTCATTTAATTAATATCTTAGTCCAAGAGTAGTACCACTCAACCTTATCGTCATGTCGGATTAAGTCCACCTGCAGGGTTTAACATGACAATCTTTATGAGCTCCTCTTGGGGACATTATCAACCTAGTATCTCTAGGACACAGTTTCCTTCTATAATCAACAACACACACTATAAGTGATACCATTTCCCAACTTATCGGGCTTATTGATTCATCGAACTAAATCTCACCCATTGATAAATTAAAGAAATAAATATCAAATATATGTGCTTGTTATTATATTAGGATTAAGAGCACACACTTCCATAATAACAGAGGTCTTTGTTTATTTATAAAGTCAGGATAAAAGAAACGACCTCAAATGGTCCTACTCAATACACTCTGAGTGTACTAGTGTAATTATACAGTCAAGATAAACTGATACCTAATTACACTACGACCTTTCAATGGTTTGTTCCTTTCCATTATGGTCGTGAGCTACTGTTTATAATTTATAAGGTACTGATAACATGATCCTCTGTGTGTGACGCCACACACCATGTTATCTACAATATAAATTAATTGAACAATTACATTTATCATAAATGTAGACATTTGACCAATGTGATTCTTATTTCTAGATAAATGTTTATACCAAAAGCTAGGCTTTTAGTATACACTCTAACAATCTCCCACTTATACTAAAAGACTAAGCTGCCATATCTGCTGCCATTCATCTGATTCCCAACCCTTCAACATGCCCATCAAAAGCTCTTGCCTTAAGGACCTTAGTGAAAAGATCTATAGGTCATCACCTGATGCATTCTAGGCAGCAACAACTTCTCCTCATTTATACGATTTCTCGTATTGGGTGGTACTTGCGCTCTATTGTGTTTACTTGCCTTATAGACTTATGGTTTCTTCGAGTTTGCTACTGCACCAACATTATTACAATAAATTATAACAATCTTTGGACAAACCAGAAATCATATCTAAGTCTATCTTGAGGTTATTGAGTCATTCAGTTTTTATCGCTACCTCAGAGGCTTGCCATATACTAAGCTTCTATGGTGGAGTCCAGAAAAACACCTATGCTTATCACTCTTCCATAGTTATGACTTTACCTCCTAAAGTAAACACAAAACCCCGAGGTTGACTTATTATTATCCCTATCCGATTGGAAGCCAAAATCCGTATAACCCACAGGGACCAAATTAACTGCCTTGTAAGCTAGCATATAATCTCTAGCGCCTCTAAGGTACTTTAATATATGCTTTACTGCAGTCCAATGTCCTTGTCTAGGGTTACTTTGATATCTGCTAACTATGCCCTTGGCAAAACAGATTTCTGATCTCGTGCATAGCATACATTAGGCTTCCGACAGCCGAAGCATAAAGAACTGCCTTTATTTCCTTTATCTCCTTTGATGTCTACAGAGACATATCTTTAGATAAAGTTACTCCATCCTGAAAAGATAAGAAACCTTTCTTGGAGTTTTGCATGCTTAAAACGAGCAAGGATTTTTTCGATGTATGAAGCTTGGGATAAGTAAAATTTTCTTGTGATCCCTTATTACTTTGATCTCAAGAATATATATATTCTCCCAAGTCCTTTATATTGAATTATTTGGACAACCATACCCCTACTTCTGACAACATTTTGATATTGTTTCCAACTACCAAAAATGCTATCTACGTATAGTACAAGAAATACCACCACGTTTCCATCACACCTTTTGTATACACAAGACTTATCCGTTTACTCAATAAATCCAAAGGTCTGGATTACTTGATAAACCGGATATTCCAAGACCTTGAAGCTTTGCCTCAGTCCATAGACTGACTAAGCTTGCACACAAGATGCTCTTAGCCCTTTGCAATGAACCCTTCTGGTTGCTTTATATGGATGCTTTCATCAAGACTTCCATTAAGGAATGCTGTCTTGACATCCACTTGCCAAATAGATAAAAGAATCCGGATAGACTTAAGCATGGCTACCAGTGAAAAAGTTTTCTTTTTCATCAAGCCTTACTTTGAAAGTTACTACCTTCCTTTCTATCCCTCTTTTCCTATTATAGACCTTTTAACACCCAAAAGCTTTTACACCATTTGGTGGTTCCACAAGCTTCCAGATTTTATTAGAATACATATATTCTAATTCTATTATTCATTACTCTTTGCCAAGATGTTGCATCTTTATCTTGGAGTGTTTTGTCATATGTCCGGAGATCAGGTTCATGTCCTCCAGGGATCGAGTCCAAAAACTCTCCCAAAACATGAATCTTTTTAGGTTGCCTAACAACCCTCCCACTACGACAAGGCACTTTCTGCAATTGTGTATCATTTATGATACGTGTTGCAGTTTCCTTGTGGTATCTCATCTTGTACAGTTGGTACTAGATTAGACATGCCTTTTATTATTTCCTTAAGAACAAATTTTCTTATAGGCACATGGTTTATTACATAGTCCTTTTCTAAAAATCGGTCATTGATGCTAACAATGACCTTCTGATTTTTAAGACTATAAACCTACTTTCATTTCACTAGGATAACCCACAAACAAGTGAATTCCTGTCCAACTTATCATTGTCTCTCTTCTGCATATGTGCTGGACTACCCGAATCCGAATATGCTTCGAAATAGGCTTACGCCTATTCAACAATTCTATATGAGTAGAGAATTCTGACTTTAGAAGGTACTATATTCACTCCTATTTCCAGAGTATATCCTTAAAATGATTTTGATAATATTCTTAATAACTTATCAATCTACTTATTTCCATAAGAGTCCTATACCTTCCTTTTCCTACACCATTCTGTTGGGGTGTACCAGGTGCAGTTAGTTGGGATTGAATCCCTACTTCTGATAAATGACTCCTAAATTCTCCCAAGAGGTACTTGCCACTACGATCTTACCGTAGTGTCTTGATACTTTTACTTTGCTGTTTCTCCACATCAGCCTCGTATTCTTTGAACTAATCAAAGCACTTAGACTTGCGGCACATCAAGTAAATATATCCATATCTCAAATAGTTGTCTATAAAATAGATGAAATATTTGAAACAACCTCTTGCATGGATGCTCATAGGATCACACAAATCAGAATGAACCAATTCAAATATATCTTTGATTCCTTACCCCTTAGACTTAAAAGCTTCTTGGTTATTTTTCCTTCCAAGTAAGACTCGTAGGTTGGAAAGATTTCCACTACTAATGAACCCAAAAGTTCATCAGCTACCAATGAATCCTACTCGAGTTAATATAACCTAGCCTTAGAAGCCAAAGATATAATTGGTTCATTTTCGAAGGTTACTTTCTCTTAAAGTTAGAAGATGTGTTACTAATCTCCATTTGTTGCATCGTGAGAGTTATTGGATTTATAAATTGCCAACCAACGTACCAGAACAGATAACTTCCCTCTTTTCCTTAATAACAACTTTGTTATTTAAAAGAGGCAGAATATCAAGTTCTTTGAATAGTTTAGAAACTGAAAACTAGTTCTTTCTAAACTTGGTGCGTAAAGACAATTACTAAAAATCCATATTTTATTCTTATCAAAAGATAAACATCTCCCACTGCAACAGCTACCATTTTTACAGTAGTGCCCATGTAGACGGTGTTTTAATTTTCATTTAGTTGCTGGGTTTCCTGGAACCCTGCAATGAATTGCGGACATGATTAATGGCATCTGTATCTACACTCCAGGTTCTGGTAGATAACACCACTAAACATGTTTCAACTAATGAATTAAATACACCTATATTGTTCTTAGTTCTAAGAAGACAGTCTACCTTAATGTCCAAGTCCTATTTCCAATCATTACAATTGGGATTGCTAAGTCTTTCTTATAGTATGACTACTAGGGGATTGACAAACATTTTAAATCCTAAGAATCACAAAAATATTTGGTCAAGATCAACTCCTTAAAATCTCCATGAATTTTGTGTATACAAAATCGAAGAGGAGATTTTATTCATTAATTTTATTATCTCGTCAACTTTACTTTATGACGAATAAAATTAATAGTTGATCTGTCTTTGAACAAATATTTGGTCAAAACTCTTTGAATTAAAAATAACATTGATTCCTCAAACAATATTATTTAAATTCACCAACACCTCAAACACCGTGAATTTTGCATGCCACGTTAGTGTGGACGTATACAAATTCATCATTTGTAAGAGGAGGTTTTACCCATTGACTATCTTGTCAATATAACTTTTGACAAATAAAATTACCTCAAACACCATGAATCTTGTATGCCACGTTAGTGTGGACGTATACAAATTCAAACATTTGTAAGAGGGGTTTATTAATTTTATTATATTGCCAATCTAGTTTTATGACAAATCAATAGTTGGTTTCCCTTTGGTCACACAAGTGATAGTAGTGACTCCGTTGGGGAGGATACTATTAAATGTGTCTAAGTGTATACCATTACTTGACACTAAGTCCATTAATAAGATTATGCCCCTTCCGTTGGGGAAGATCACACGCTCTTAATTAACTTCCTATAGTCATCCAAAAATGGAAGTCTGTTCTAGTGATCCACAAACAAGCTCATCCGTTATGGAGGAAGGCACTCAGAGCAAACGCGCAAGCTTGTTTGCATCACTTACAAACCAGTAATGGAGACCATGGGATTTACTTAAAAGTCCCTCTCCCACTTAGTTATTTATAAATGAGGAATTTTAACTATGCTAGCCTACTAAACTTGTAAACTAACATGCACACACAGCACAATATAAAAGCAATAAATAGAAAATCTAATTTTCAACTATTATGACTTTTATCTCTAGTTGTCCTCCGTGTGTTGTCATCCCAAGCTGCTGCCATATTTGGCCACCGCCACCGGGTCTAGCTGTCGCATCCATCTTGCTCCTAGTTGCGCCTCTGGTCCTTAGAAGGTTCCACGCTTTGCAAGATTTGATCCGCGACATAAATAGAATTTTACATTTTTGATCCTATATTCCATAAAAGGAATGTACATGTATCTAGATCAAAAATAAAATCCTAATAAAACTAAATACAGCTCCTGCTGTATTTTAATACAATCATGCACACACATATAAATGCCCTTGACATGTCCAAGGGTCCAATCACACACATAATAACTAAAAGCCATAATAGTTGGATCCTGCATCCACAAAGTTAGCGCATCCTACTATTAACCTCTATGTATGACATGCATCTATATCAAATACAGAGGCAAAACCCCTAGCGATCCTTGTTGGTTGCTACTCGGAAAACCTATATGTTCCACTGTACAAAAATTTTGTACAAAGGTCTGAACCTTTTCCTAGCTACCATGTGTTCTTTTAAATTATATTTTGGATCACCTGCGGAACTTAACACGTTTGATCCAAAACTTAATCTATTCGTTCTTTTAGGTTTTGACTTGGGTCTCCTGCGGAACTTAACACGTTCGACCCAAATCGCCTTAAGTTATTAATTCCATTAAATATTAATTTCTATAATTGGTTCCCAGTACTGACGTGGCGAGGCACATGACCTTCTTGGATATGGGAGCAACCACCACCGACTAGACAAAACCTCTTATGGAAAGCTAATATTTAATTTCCTAAAATAACTTTAGGTTAACCGAAAAGAACAATCAAATCACAATGAAAAGAAAAACAAAAGAACACAACATCGAAAAAATATATTCGAAATTCTAGAATCGTAAGCCTCTTGTATTTGGTATTATTTCCATAAATAACTAGTATGATGCGGAAAGAAAAATTACTAGTTATACCTTGTAGAAAAACCTCTTGATCTTCTACCGTATTCCTCTTCTAATCTCGGACGTTGTGTGGGCAACGATCTTCCAAGATGAGAAACCACCAACCACCTTCTTCTCCTCCTAGCTAGGTTCGGCCACAAAATATAAAGCTTCCCCTAGGACGAAGAAAAAAACACCAACCAAGCTCCAAGAGATGCAAGTTTTCTCTCCTTCTTCTTCTTCTCCAAGTAGTATCCGGCCTCCACAAGAGCTCCAAGCAATAGAGAATTTCGGCCACCACAAAGAGGAAGAAAGGGAGAAGATGTTGGCCGGCCACACCAAAGAATAGGAGAGGGAGAATAATAGAGGTTGTGTCTTGTGAAGGCACCCTCACCCCTTCTTTTATATTCCTTGGCCTAGGCAAATTAGGAAATTTAATTACAATAAAATTTCCTTAATTCCCTTGACATGATTTAATTGAGAAAAATAAAATAATATTTCCCCAATTAATCTCTAATGGCCGGCCACATCAAGAGGAAATAAATTAGACAAGTTTTAATCAACAAATTAAAACTTCCTAATTTGTTTCCGGAAATTTTAAAAATAAAATTTCTCTTTAAAAATCTCTTCATGGTTGATAAAAGGAAATTTCTATAATTTTAATTTTATCAACATGTGGATAATTTTAAAGAGAAAATAAAATATCTCACCAATCTACAAATAAGGAAAGAGATTTAATCTCTTTCTTTAATCTTTTGTAGATCTTTTACAAGAGAGATATTTTAATTTTAATTCTCTTTAATAAATTATTTCTTCCACATAATAAAAATTAAAATTAAAATCCCTTTTTAATTTAATTTGGCCGGCCCCCACTAGCTTGGGTTCAAGCTAGGGCCGGCCACCCAATTTTATACCTAGGCCGGCCCTAGCTTGGTTCCCAAGCTAGCTTGGCCGGCCCCCTATTGGTGGGTATAGAAGGTGGGTATAGGTGGGTATAGTACTCTATAAATAAGAGGCTACGATAGGGACCGAGAGGAGGAATTGGTTTTGGTCTCCCGATAAAATTAAGCATCCCGTGTTCACCTCGAACACACAACTTAATTTTATCAATAATAATTCATTCCACTAGAGAACTATTATTGAACTACCGCACCAATCCCAAATTACATTTTTGGGCTCCTTCTTATTATGAGTGTGTTAGTCTCCCTGTGTTTAAGATATTGAATGTCCACTAATTAAGTGAGTTACTGACAACTCATTTAATTAATATCTTAGTCCAAGAGTAGTACCACTCAACCTTATCGTCATGTCGGATTAAGTCCACCTGCAGGGTTTAACATGACAATCTTTATGAGCTCCTCTTGGGGACATTATCAACCTAATATCTCTAGGACACAGTTTCCTTCTATAATCAACAACACACACTATAAGTGATACCATTTCCCAACTTATCGGGTTTATTGATTCATCGAACTAAATCTCACCCATTGATAAATTAAAGAAATAAATATCAAATATATGTGCTTGTTATTATATTAGGATTAAGAGCACACACTTCCATAATAACAGAGGTCTTTGTTTCTTTATAAAGTCAGTATAAAAGAAACGACCTCAAATGGTCCTACTCAATACACTCTGAGTGTACTAGTGTAATTATACAGTCAAGATAAACTGATACCTAATTACACTACGACCTTTCAATGGGTTGTTCCTTTCCATTATGGTCGTGAGCTACTGTTTATAATTTATAAGGTACTGATAACATGATCCTCTGTGTGTGACGCCACACACCATGTTATCTACAATATAAATTAATTGAACAACTACATTTATCATAAATGTAGACATTTGACCAATGTGATTCTTATTTCTAGATAAATGTTTATACCAAAAGCTAGGCTTTTAGTATACACTCTAACAGGAGGCGCCTCCAAGCCTGATGGAGGCGCCTCCAAGCTGGCAGCTCAATTTCCAGTTTGCTTTCTTCAACTTTCGACAGTCCGTTCTTTTGGGTGATTTCGGCCAACCGAAATAGGGCTCACCCGAACCCAATTTCCGGCCTTCTCCTCGAGCAGCCTTCTATCCTGGCTTAACGTCCCTCGAACACCGCGCACGTTCTTCACGCCCACCAGAGTACTCTTCCGCAGCTCTTTCGTCCTTCGGACGCACCGAGCCCGTCGGCTCCCTTCCCATGCCATCCTTCTCGCTAGCTACGTCTTCCGCTTGACTTCTTGTGCTCCTAAGCTCCTGCACACTCAGACACAGGGATCAAACACAACAGGACCTAACCAACTTGGTTGATCACATCAAAACACCCACGGGGACCAACAGCCGACACCCTGCGAAAAATGGGAACCGACCCTAATCAAGAAGGTGGAAGCTGATGCCAGAGCAACCTGCACCCTCCAGTGCGGACTGACCAAGGAGGAACTCAATAGAGTTGGACCATTCTCCAGCGCAAAAGAACTTTGGGAGAAGCTGATCGAACTCCACGAGGGCACCTTCGACACTAAGGTAAGCAAGAGAGATCTCTTGTTCAATAAATTATATAATTTGAAAATGCAGGAAGACGAGACGGCTAGCCAACTTCACGCTCATATATAAGACATCCTAAATTCCCTCCACGCGATAGGGCAAAAGGTCGAGAACAGAGACATAATAAGGTACGCACTTAATGCTTTTCCGAGGAGCATATTGTGGGCATCAATGGTAGATGCCTACAAAGTCTCCAAGGATTTATCTTCAATTAGATTAGACGAATTATTTTCTGAATTTGAACTTCATGAGCAGACTAATACACAGCCACCTGAGAAAGGTGTAGCTTTGCTTGCAGGTATAGTAGAACACGTGAACCAAGATCACGAAGAAGAACCGAGCAAGAGTTAGAACCAGAACCAGACTCAGACGATGAAGAAGATGAACTAACAACCGAACTCGTGAACTTGGTAAATAAGCTCTACAAGAAAAAGAAGGGCTTCAACAAGAAAAACCTAAAGAAGGCAGTCCAATCAAAGAAGGGTCAACCGAGCTCTAAAGTCAAATTTGAGGTGACCTGCTACGGATGCAACTAGAAGGGGCATATCAAGGCCAACTGTCCCAATCAAAAGGATGCAAAGAAGCAAAGAAAGAAGAAGGTACTAAAAGAAACCTTTGAAGAATCTTCAGCAGAGGATACCGACAACGAGCTCGAACAGACGAGCCTTCTTGTCCTGATGGCCCGAGACCAGATCAATGTGTTTGAGAGCGAGAGCTAGTCAGAAGCAGAATCGGAAAGAAGCCACGGATCCATATCCGTTTCCGAAGGGTCTGATTCCTCTGTAAGTATCCCTCGACTTAACAACCTAGTTAATTATTTGTTACGAAAATTAGATAAGTCTAATCTTAGAATTAAGTCACTTCTAAAGGAAGTAGCTGTCCTTAAAGAAGTGACTAACTCCGAATCTTTGACTGAACCAGTCCAGATTGGAAACTCGACTCAAGTCCAAAAACTTGAGGAAGAGAATTCCAGCCTGAAAACTCAGGTCAAGGATCTGGAGAAAACATTAGAACGATTCTCTTTGGGTTCCAAGAACTTTGACCTACTTCTTGGAATATAAAGGGCAATTTACAATAGAACTAGACTAGGATTCAAATCGAAAAAGAAATATAAATCATATCTATCACTTATACAAAGAACAAATAGAAAAATGATCCAAGCATGGGTCCCCAAGTCCAACCTGATTAATCAAGTTGGACTTGGACAATATTGGGTCCCTAAGGATCAAATACATTACCTCGATAAACCATATCGAGGCTATGATCCAGGGGGAGCTAAAAGAAAAATAAAACTAGATTCAAATTAAATTGATATAAAATTAAATTCAAATTAAATTAAATTAAAATTAAATTAAATTCAAACTAAATCAAAATTTAAAGGAAGACTCCAGAATAGCTGACACCTCCAAAATTAATTCACCCGATAAGGGTAAACAAGAGTAGACTACCCGGCCGGGTAATTAAGGTTAGATTAAAATGGGCTAGGTTTAACTTGACCCACGGTACTGGTGAAGTATTGGATGATAGTACGTTGGGGAAACTTAGTCATCGCATGTCTAGGAAGATATGGCTTCGACCTGGTGCATTTGGCTAAGTGGAACTGACCGAAGCTACCCTTTATGGATCCTAACCAGTTAGACCAAGGTTTTGTACTAAGTTCAATGACTAGGACTATTTGAAAAACCTCGAAGGCATGATTACTTTAATGATGTCCTTGTGACTCACCATCGCCCAGAAGTTTATCCAAAAAATGTAAACTTGTTGAACCCAAAACTAAACCTAAATCTAAAACAAAGTTAAACTAAACCCTAAAACAGAACCATAACTCATCTCACAACAATTATAGGATTCCCTGATCGAAAATTTAGATCAGGTGAGGTGACTAAGGAATTAAAATAAATTCAAAATTAAATTTGAAATTAAAATTAATTCAAAATTAAATTCGTAATTAAAATTAATTCAAAATTAAATTCATAATTAAAATTAATTCAAAATTAAATTAGTAATTAAAATTAATTCAAAATTAAATTCGTAATTATAATTAATTCAAAATTAAACTCGTAATTAAAATTTTTTCTAACTTAAACTTATTTAAATTAAATTAACTTAGACTATTTTTTTTAACTTAATTAACCTAAACTATTTTTTAACTTAAATTAAATTAAACTATTTTTTAACTTAAATTAACTTATATTATTTTATTTTTAAAATTAATTAACTTAAATTATTATTTCAAAATTAATTAACTTAAATAAATTTTTTGAATAAATTATCTTAAATTATTTTTTAAAATTAATTAACTTAAATTATTTTTTTCAAACTAATTAACTTAAATTATTTTTTCAAATTAATTAACTTAAATTATTTTTTCAAATTAATTAACTTAAATTATTTTTTCAAACTAATTAACTTAAATTAATTTTTCAAATTAATTAACTTAAATTATTTTTTTTCAAATTAATTAACTTAAATTATTTTTTTCAAACTAATTAACTTGAATTATTTTTTTTCAAATTAATTAACTTAAATTATTTTTTAAAATTAATTAACTTAAATTATTTTTTTCAAACTAATTAACTTAAATTATTTTTTCAAATTAATTAACTTAAATTTTTTTTTCAAATAAATTAACTTAAATTATTTCTCAAACTAATTAACTTAAATTATTTTTTTTTCAAAATTAATTAATTATTTCTTCAAAATTAATTAACTTAAATTATGGTTTTTTTTAAAATTAATTAACTTAAATTATGTTTTTTTTTAAATTAATTAACTTAAATTATTTTTAAAAATTAATTAACTTAAATTATTTTTTCAAACTAATTAACTTAAATTATTTTTTCAAACTAATTAACTTAAATTATATTTTCAAATTAATCAACTTAAATTATTTTTTCAAACTAATTAACTTAAATTAATTTTTCAAATTAATTAACTTAAATTATTTTTTTTCAAATTAATTAACTTAATTTTTTTTTTCAAATTAATTAACTTAAATTATTTTTTCAAAATTAATTAACTTAAAATATTTTTTTAAAATTAATTAACTTAAATTATTTTTTCGAATTAATTAACTTATATTATTTTTTAAAAAATTAATTAACTTAAATTTTCAAATTAATTAATTTTAAACTAATTAAAATTTTTTTTCAAAATCAATCAAATGGAAATTATTTTTCGAAAATTAAAATATGTGTTACCTTAAAATTAATTTTAAAAAATAAATAAATAAAATAAAATAAAATATATAAGCAGGGGAGATGTAGGCGCCCAGCGGAGGCGCCTCCCACAAGAGGGAGGCGCCCTTATTCACGTCGGGAATTTTCTCGTCGCCTTTAACCAAAGGCGCCTCGGATGATCTCCGAGGCGCCTCTAACTTCCCCTTGGAGGCGCCTTTGGCATCTCATTAGGCGCCTCCAACATGAGATATCAGAAACGAACAGAAGCTTCTCTATTCATTCTGTCTCGCAGCATTTACCTCTCCACTTTCGTGCGATTTCCTCCCTTAAGGTGCCTTCAATCCCTTCCAACACCTCCATCCCGCTACAATGCCTCCTAGGTATATTTTTCACCTTCCTATTGTCCTAATTTGTAGTCACTATGCATTTTTTTATATATATTGTCAAAAATAGAAAGCGTCGCATTGTGGATCCTACACCGGCTAGGGCCCCTTCCACGGACCCTAGATTCCCCTCGGAGCAACATAGGATAGATTTTGTGAGGTTCACCTTTGAGTCCATTAAACCTAGGTATATTGGTAGGGAATATTTTGCCCAATTTTGTCTCCCCGTAGTCCAGATGGTAGATTACTATCATCTAGCTAAACTGGTTGACTGCACCACTACAGTGAATCAAGACTTGTGTGCCCAGTTCTATCACAACCTTGAAAAGGTTGATGATAGCACCTATTCCACTAGAGTTGGTGGCATTGACATTCAGCTTACTCCTTCCCTGCTTTGCACTATCTTAGAGCTTAGGGAGTCTCAGTGTACATTTTTATGTTACCCGAGTAGGGAGCTACCTTTCAGTGATCCCTATTCCCACATTACCTTAGATGACATCTACATGCATTTTTTGGGGGAGGTGAGACCGTTTGGTCTGACTGAGTTCAGGTCTACTCTTCTTCGAGTTCAGGACTATGTTATGTACAGAGTCCTGACAGCATGCATCCTACCCATCACATCTCGAGACGTCTCGAAGATGCGACCATCCCACTCATTCTTTTTGTACGCTCTTAGCCAACGCCTAGATATAGACATTGCACTGCATATGTTTTATAACATTATTCAGGCATCTAGTACAGTCACGACTGGAGTGATCCATATACCCTACTGCCATATCCTGACCTAGATTTTCTCCTCCTCTAGGATAGACACTACCAGAGGGACACTCATACCACTTACCATATATGATGAGTTAGGTCAACGTAGTCTTAGATTAGCAGGTGCAAAGGTCACTGCCGAGGGGATTTTGGCCTGGAAGGGCCGATCACCGCCAGTTGCTGCTCTTGGTGCTCCAGAGGCCGAGGACGTATCAGGTGAGGGTGAGGAGTGGCCCGACTTCCTGGCAGAGGAGTTTTTCGCAGATCCTTCTACCTCTGCCGAACCCTCCACATCAGCCGGGCCTTCGACTTCGACTCCTCCTTCTGTCGAGGACAGACTTACTCGGCTCGAGATCTAGTCCATTCAGACGCGACGGGCTGTGCTAGACAGCCATCGCTTCCTCCGATCTTTCCGATCCGAGATAGCTGCAGGGTTCGTGTCTCTCTGAGGTGAGATACGGCGCCAGGGACAGCCTCAGCCGGCACCCGAGCAGCCTCTTGCACCACCTCCAGCTGACGACCCTCCAGCTGATGATCCTGCTCTAGATGATCCTGCCTTTTGAGACTATCACTTGATGTATCTTGGACAAACACCTATTTGTCTTCGCTGATTGTATTAGTATTTTGATTGACTCCTACTTACTCATGTTTATTAGTTTTTAGTTGGTTACTGAATTAGGAATATGTTGGGTAGAATAGTTTCTAATTTTCAAATCAGCTTCGTACAGTTTTCAAAATCATCGTATGTTTTAAAAATTCTAGGAAAATATTGTTTTTAAAATTCCAATTTTACTAGACTTTCAAAAATTATGGAGTTAGCTTAGGCTCTACCCTAGAAATCTTGCTCCCCTAGAATTCAACCAGAGCCTCTCACAAACACCTAGGCTTACCTTGCTTGTGTTTGAAAAACATAGAACGACATGAGATGCATAGGGTACAGCCTGGACTCAAGAATGCTTATATCTGTGCATCAATATGAGTCTGGACGTTAAACACCTAGTTAACATTAATTAAGTCAAGTCTTCCAGCACTAGTCAAATCTAACTGGATCTATTGACTTAACTTGACTAACCAAGTGAAAGTTATTGCCCTCTAGGTAATCAGCTAGTAACTAACTGGTTAGACATATGGTCGCGAAACCAAGTGCTTGATTTTTAAATTTTCTTTAGCATAACATTAGGGCTCTGATACCTTACTTAAAGCGAAATTAACTAATTAACAATCAATCTAACCCAACTCATGCTTGGACATTAAGGATTAAAGCTCCTCCCTTGCTCTCAAAAGCTTTAAATTAATTATTTGACTAAAAGAAAAATTCTTTAAAAACTTTAAGCTAAGTTTTCAAAACCTTAAACTTTCAAATCATTTTTCTTGTACTTCTTTCAAAATTCGGGCTAAGTAATTTTAGACTAAGATTTCAAAATTCTGACCATTTTAAAAAGCTAAAGTATTTTGAAAATTTAACTAAGTACTTTTCAAAGTCAACTTTTTAGTTTTTTGAAAGAAAAATTGCTCCTTAAACCTTGGTTTCACTTAGCTAAAGAATATTTACACAACCAAGAGTTACTTTTGTCTCTTATTAAAAGCCTAATGGTTCAAAATTGCTTAAAATTGTTTTTGCTATACTACAAAAGAAAACTCTTTCTCCAGCAAAATTAATTGATAAAGTTTTTTAACCAAACTTCGAACTCAAATTGTTTTAACTTAGTGAATTTGACGTTGCTTTTAGAAAGTTCAGATTTTTCTCTCTCCTAAAAATCTAAGATTTTTTCAAACATGCTTAGTTTTTGATGAATGGCAAAGGGGGAGAGTAGGGAAATTCAAAAGAAAGGTTAATAAAAATTTGTTAAGAATGTCGTTATTAAGGGGGAGCCTGAAAAAGTTTAAGTGTTTAGCTTAACCATGCGTGCATTTAAAATCAATTAAGCTTGCTTACTTAAATTTTATGTATCTATTTTACTTAGCTTTGAATTTCAGTTGTCATAATCAAAAATGGGGAGATTGTTGGTGCGGGAAGCATTCGACGATCGACCGTTGTTTTGATAATGGCAAAGGAATTCAAAGTTAAGTTGTTTTGTGATCTAATGCACTTGATTGAGTGTTTCAGGAAAGTCCTAGCTGCGGTTAGGTAGGTGGAAAACTCTAGGGGGTGCTAACCCTAGGTCATAGGAGGTGGTAATCCTATGCGGAAAGTCTTGGCGGGTCGAGAGCTTCAGGCAAAAGTTCTAGGGGGTAACCCTAGGTGGAAAGTCCTGGTGTCGCGAACCATGTGAAAGACTGGACCAGCCAGGAAGCGGAAGTCTAGCAGAAAGTCCGAAAGCTTCGAACGCTGAGCAAAAGTCCAGTCGATCTGGAGGATAGCATTGGTAACAGGTAAATCTCCTGAGTGGAGTAGGTGAGGACGCGTTCCCCGTAGAGGGAACAGTAGGCGTCGGGTTGACCTAGGGTTTTCAGTTGGAAATTCGAAGTTAAATCGGGACAGTCTGACGACTATCAAGTTTATCTATGACATTATTTCTGTGCTAACTTTGTTTTGCAGGGTTTGTGTTTGGGACTAGCACAATTTGCAGGAACAAAGGAGCAACTCAAACCTCGGATGAACAGTGTCCGAGGCGCCTCCATGGGACTTGGAGGCGCCTCGGGTGCTAGCCGAAGCCAGCTGTCCAGAGGAGTTGGAGGCACCTCGGAGGAAGCTGGAGGCGCCTTGGACCAGGCGTTGGAGGCGCCTTGGAGCAGCTTGGAGGCGCCTTCCGAGGGATGAGGTGCGACCAGGTTTGCGCTGATCCACCCTTGCGACTCGGCGGCCTGGAGGTGCCTCGGACAGGCTTGGAGGGGCCTCCAGCACTCTTTATAAGGAGACTTCGAACAGCAGCTCAACACAACGATTTCCAAGCCTTCTTTCTTCAACGTGCTGCTTCAAAAGATGCCCAGAAGTGCTGCTACAAGATCCCGACGACCTGAAGCTCCGAAATACTGTTCTTGCCGTCGGTATAATTAGTCTTATTGTTGCTTTCACTTCAATTGTACTTCAAAGTTGTAATTCTTCTTGCGATACTATAGTTGCTACCCACCGAAAGCGGTCAACGACCGCGGGCCTTCGAGTAGGAGTCGAGATAGACTCCGAACAAAGTAACCTCTCGTGTCTTCTATGTGTTTGTGCATTTTACTATTTCTGCTACTTTATTACTTGTATTTTATGAAATCGACTGTGAAAGCCACGAGCGCTATTCACCCCCTCTAGCGCTTTCGATCCAACACAACGTCCGTGCAGTCAATGTGAATACAATTCCTGGGCTCAACACCCTCGACATCTCTATGGCTCGGATCGACTTCGGCCCTCGCAGACTCAACCCACCCCACACTCACCCTCGCGCCACTGAAATCCTCACTGTGCTAGAAGAAGAGCTCTATGTTGGTTTTGTGACATCCAACATCGGCCAAACCAACCGCTTTTCACCAAGATTCTGAAGAAGGGCGATGTGTGTGTTCCCTCAAGGCCTTGTCCACTTCCAATTCAACCGTGGCCATACAAGATCGTAATCGCTGCTCTAAGTAGCCAAAACCTTGGTACCATAACCATTGCCAATGCAGTTTTTGGCTCAAAAACCCCCATATCTGATGAAGTTATGCTAAGACATTCCAAGTAGATCAAAAGACTGTCGATCGACTTCAAGCTCAGTTCTGGATGGATAACAACAATTAGCTAGATAGGAGCTATAACTGAATCAGTGGTGCGCAATTTTACCCGTCATATTTTGAATAGGTTAATTTACTTGCATACTAAATACATCATGCACAAGTCAGTATTCTAATGTTAGCTCAACTCGTTACATATATTTGGCAATCACCTTTAGTATGTTCTAGTTGAACTTTGTTCACCCTTAATTGTTTAAAAAAATCTACTTTTTTGCTATTTCTCCCAAGAGATCTCACAAATTCACAATTTAGTTAATTTAAATGTGATTGTCAGATGACAAAATAAACTATATTCTAAAGTGATTTTTTTCATGAAGCGGTATTGCCATGAGCTTTGAAACTAATCTATTAAATTCATTTTTTTTTCTTTTCTTTTTTTACCTTCTCTACGTGACATATGTAGAAACTATGCTTAAAAATATGCATTGCAGCATATCCCAAGGAGATATTCAAGCAATGAGTTCGATCTTTTAGCAAATTTTGATGGACTGAATAAGAAGGAGGTCAATTTTGTTGAAAACACTGGCGATCTCTGATACAAAGAAAGCAAGATTAAGGAGAATGTTTTTCATGTTACAGTTCAATGTTTGGACTTGTAGAACACCCAAAAGAATGCCTCCTATGTTTACTGTGACAATGTTAGAAGTTGAATGAGATGAACTATTGTGATTAACATGTAACAATAAATGAGGTCAGGAAAAAGCTACAAATTTTCCTTGGAAACATTAAGATATGGGTATTAGAGGCAGTAATTGTGGAGAAACTACAAGCAGCTGGAATTCCTTGTAGAATTTGTTTAAAGGTACAAGATTAATCAGGAATAATTCTGTGGCTTGAACTAATAGGTTAGGCATGATGAGAAATATCTCAGAACCATTTATATCTAGGGAATTTTCATAACTATTAACAATTATTTTTCCATGATGTCAATGTCTCAGCTAGTTATTCTAAAAAACAAGAAAAACATAAAACTTCCGGTGCAATAATAAATAAGAAAAATATCAAAATTTTGGTATACCGTACATATCGTATCGAAATTTATCAAATTATACCAATTTTACGATTTACCAAAAATTTTGGTACGGTATTATACCGTACCGAAATTTTCGGTATCAATATCGATATATGATTTTTAGTGAAATTTTTGATATACCATACCAATACCGAAAATTTACCCTGAACAATATGAATACCATAAATTCGGTATACTGAAATTCCAGTACGGTATCGGTGTGAAAAGTTTTTACACTGTATTTTCGGTATGGTAACAATATGTGGGCTGATGGTTCAGTATACCGTACCAAACCACTCTTACGAACTAATAGAAATGCTCAAATACTCATATTTTATAGGTCTATGATAAATAATTACATAATCAATTGTTAAGATTTAGTGAGGTAGATATATTCATTAGTCTGTAAAAAAAATATAGATAGGAAACGATCGGAGATGGGATTACGAGGGATCACTCAATAAGTGAAATGGGAAAGAAAACATATTATACTTATACTGGGTTGCTCTAAAATAGGTACCCCAAATACATACAAGATTGCTCTCTTGTAGGAATAGGTAATCGTTGGAGAGATACCCATTGTATTTGGCAAAAAGAAATTTTCTCCATGGGATCACCTCAGTCATAAATATAATTGAATGAGAGATGCATATGAGGCTCAACAACTTTTCTCTCTTAATTGTTGCCATTCACGAGGTCCGAAGCAGGCTATGCACTGTTATATTTTATAGTCGTAATGAAGTAGGCTAAGCCCATAGCAGGTTTTGCAGCAAAGAAGATTAATAAAAAATTAGATTGCCTTTGCTAGTTGCTACTGCAGAGTGCAGAGTGTTGCGGAGTGCGACTGCTATGGAGCCGTGGAGCTCGGAGTGCAGAGTGATAAGTGATGAGTGATGAGTGATGAGGAGAGGGGAAAATATATAGTAATTTGTGATGTGAGTGGAGGGTGGTGGAGAAGTTAGCGATTATTAGCGGCCATGTTGTTAATCATTTTATTAGAAATTATACCATTTCATTTGTTGAATAAAAGGAACTGCATCAACATACTGATGCGACTTGTTTGAACTTACATTAAAAACGGAAGTCTTTTAATCGATTCAAGCAGTTTTTCAATCGATTTAGGTAATCGATTAAATGAAAAAATAGTAAATGTCACTGTTCTTCTTTGTAAATGTTACTGCTCTTCCGTAAACGCAAAAGAAAGTTAAATTTTAATCAATTAAATCAATCAATTGAATTTTTGATAGATTGAAACAATCAATTAAAATGAAAGAAGAATCATGAATAGTAAACCATGCATTTATATACCTCTCTTCATCTCGCAAGCTCTCGGATAGGAACATACATGAACACTTGTTTATTTGATTAAAAAATCTTTGCGAGGAGGAGCAGTTTAACAACCATGTTTTTGATTAATTGTATCACTGAGCTGAGCTAGCAATTTTGATGGTGAATTCAATGCAATCTCAATAGGTTTATATGGAGAAAAAGTAAGTTTGAAACATTCTTCCAGCTTTGCTTTCATTTGGTATCGTGCGTGAGAAGAGAGATTATGAAATGGTAAATGCGCATGACATGCTCAGTCTTCGGCTGCTCCTTAATCATCTGAGTAACTACTTGTTCTTATCTTATTACTTGACCAATTAAAATATGGGCAACTGAATGTTTTTATAATTAATTGATTGGCTCGAATCGACTTTACTAATCCACGTGCCCATTAATGTTCATCTTTGAACTATACAATATTTATAAAGATTATTTCAAACCTTATTCTTTATATATCTATTGTAGCAAATAACTCGATTGCAACTGTTACTACTCTTTTATATATTATTTTCAACTTAATTAATCTCCTTGTTCACCTAAACAAATTAACTAAGATGACAGCTAAAACTCATCTGATTATTGCTGCTCTCCTTGCTCTGTCTACCTCTTGTGTAGTATGGGCATCTGATCCTAGTCCACTTCAAGACTTTTGCGTCACCGATAACAGCTCCAAAGGTTTAATTATATATAACTTGTTCTCCCTTGGTTAATTTAGCCCTTGTTCTCCCTTGCGTTGCCGATAACAACTCCTTTTTCTCTCTTGCGTCGACTTCGGCCCTCGCGGACTCAACCCACCCCACACTCACCCTCGCGCCACTGAGATCCTCACCGTGCTAGAAGGAGAGCTCTATGTTGGTTTTGTGACATCCAACATCAGCCAAATCAACCGCCTTTTCACCAAGATTCTGAAGAAGGTCGATGTGTTTGTGTTCCCTCAAGGCCTTGTCCACTTCCAATTTAACGGTGGTCATACATGAGCTATTGCAATCGCTGCTCTAAGTAGCCAAAACCCCGGTACCATAACCATTGTCAATGCAGTTTTTGCCTCAAAAACCCCCATATCTGATGAAGCTCTCTCTAAGGCATTCCAAGTAGATCAAAAGACTGTCGATCGACTTCAAGCTCAGTTCTGGATGGATAACAACAATTAGCTAGATAGGAGCTAGACGTGTGTGTTTGAATATATTATCAATATCATTACTATGCATGGGTTAATTATTATAACCACATAATAAGCTTACTCAATGAAGTAATTTGTCATGTAATCGTTTAATTTATTTCAATAATAATGATGATAATATGAGATTTTATTTGAATAATGATAATATAAGATTTTGTCCGTAAACCAAGGTTTAATCATGCTAAGAAATTAAGACAAAAGCATCAAATTTAATTATCGTATTTGTACCTTTTAAAATACAAATAAAGTTGCAATTATACGTTTGAATATGACTTAATCAATGTAAAAGTTTATGATACGGGATGCTACAAGTGAATCCAGATATGATATGGCAGTTAAGGTGAGATGGCAACCAGTGGATCACTCTCAACAAGACTCTGCTCTCTGCCTAGCGCTGAGGCTTTTAGTACGAGGACGGTCGGTCCAAAGGTTCGTTGGACCCAAGGGACCTAGTGTTCAATTTTTGTGATAAGACACCTATTATATATCTGATCAGGCAATAGTCGATCGAGTTTAAGGGATGGTCGGCCTACTTTGAAGTCAGTGTTGGATCGAAAGCGCTTGTCACACCCCGGAGGAGTCCCTGTCCGAAGAAATTTTGGCAGCATCTCCCCTGTACGGCGGACAATCTGAAACTTTAGTACATCACCATATACCTCAGCCACATGCGGCTGGAATAATAACAATAATAATAAGAAAACAAGCACACCATCCACGCATTTTATATAAATTTTCAGCCTCTAGCTGACACAACCACGCAGTTTAGTAGTAAACAAACAGAACAGAAATACGATGACTCGAAAACAACCCTACTCCACTACACCCATAAAGCACAAATCCGACGGAATAAATCCACTCACCTCTTCTGCCGTCTAGGCAGGCATGTAGTAAAACAAATCCGAATGAAAGTCATCGACTAAATAAAGCAACCATACAGGATCTAAAGTATTCAAAACATAACAAGTTCAAAACATAGTCTAGCACATAAAGACAAAAGATAAATAAACAGCCTCGTGGCTGCAGGGGACTAGCAACTGGAACTCTCTCCTGACAGCATCAACCTGAAATAGCAACGGAGGAGGGTGTGAGTCCAACACTCAACAGGTACAACTGATATACATAGTAAGGATATAACAACTAGCACTAATCATGCGCACAGTCTCCTGACATAATAAGGGTAAATGCAAACTGAAATGAACAGGAGAATAACTGTACTAACCAGGATCTGGTACAAGGATAAATAGTCCGAGAGGTATAGAAATCCTGTATGCATGTCAAGCATGGGCATCCAACCAATATGCAGTAAATAAATGCAGCAAACACAATCACAAGAAATAAATGCATCAATGCGTATGATGCCAATGCAGTCATGGTCACCCCTGACGCTAGTCAGCCATCTCACACACAATGGTGGGACCGAGTAGGTAGGGCTGTGACAACCGTGCACTCTGATGTCACTACTCCTGATGAGTGACCGAGTGGACGGGATGCTGTCGGAGTACACACATACTCCTACCCCAAATCATATATGGGGGAGCGCAATGCTCTCATCTCCCAGTACACGATGACAGGAAGGGATCTCGATGTGCTACCACGCTGCAATCACACTACCATGAGCGGACCAACGGAGCACCGAACGAGCAAACTGACGTGCTACCATGCTGCGTCACGCTACCCATGAGCGTCACAACGGAGCACCGAACAGTGATGAAACTGGCGAAGTGCTCGACAATAATGGAGCAATCTATCACACAGCATGCAATCATGCGAATGGTGCATGACACTAAGCATGGTAATATACTAAACCAATCTATATATGTAACGATCCAATTTTCCCTATTTCAAGTTCTAAAAGTCCATAAAAATATTTGGAAATACTTTTAAAATATTCTAGAGATTTTTAGGAATTTTTAGAATATTTTTACGTAATTTTTGGAAGTCGTTTAGTAGGGTTACAAAAAGAAAGAAGTTTAAAAAAAAAACGTTGAAGGTGAGATTCGAACCCACGACCTCGGGTCGGACTGACCCAAGCAAAACCAGCCCAACCAGCTGAGCTACACGGTTTTGTTAACCTTATATGGGGAGAATTAAGTTTATAGCATAGTTAATGATTAGGGAATAAATTGGAAAAAAAAATGCGCAGCTGAGGGATTGAAGCCGAGACCCCTTGTTTTGGTTAAAACTCGGTTGACCAGTTGTGCCAGTGAGTTTTGTTAATTAAGGTAAGAATGGATTATATTTAAGGTATAGTAGTTAATAAAAATCTTAGTTATAAGAAGAGAACTTAGGTATTTTCCCGTGACCGAAAATTTCCTCACCCGTCTTCTCTTCTCGCGACGGTGCACGGCGATTTCTGCTCTCGGGCGAAAGCGACGCTGGACCTAGGGTTTCTCTCCGGCGGCCAGCGAGGACTTCTTTCCGGGAGCTGTTCATAGATTCGTGGTCTCCTCATCAAGGAGAACACGCGGATAGGAAGGGATCGCTGAGACCTTCACATCATCCGAACCCTAGATCTCTTTCTCGATTGTAAGCCCAAGCAAACCACGGTGAGTTGCTTCTCACCTGCAATAGGAGTTGTTTTCGGACCTCGTTCTTCTCGGTTTTGAAACATACTGTGGAATTATGGTGTTGTGCTTTTTGCCGTGAATCTCAAAGAATAGGAAAGAATTTTTAGTTTAAGCATATAGTTTAGTTTTGCCTTCTTTATTAGATTCTTTTGGTTTTTTTTAAACAAATACAGATTGTTTTTTTTTGTTTTCGTTTTGTTCTTCCTTATTGCTAGGATTGGTTTATTTTTGGTTTTTGCTGGATTAGCTGCCTTTAAATTCTGATGGGAATTGGTTACTTATGTTACTGTGTTGCAGTATTAATTTGATGCTGGGAAGGATCAGCAAAGGTAGTAGAATGCTTTTGTGGTTTAACAAGTATGCACAGTCTTGTAGTTAGAAAATTCTGTTATGAGTTTTTGTAGTTTAACAGGCATGAACAGCCGGCCCTTTAAGCATCCCAGTATCTAATTCATCACTGATTTACTAATTAAGAATAGCCTCTTATAACTAGCATTTTTTATTTGTATTTCCTTGTTTAATGGACATGAACGGATTTAGCTATAGTAGTATGCAGATTAGTTTTCCTTTCCTTGCTACCATATTGAGCATGAACAGAACATGGATATATATATATGTGGTGCATTTTCCTTACTTGAACAAGCAGGAACGACCTTCATTGTTAGCACTTTTGAGTAGCTTTCAGCCTTAGCTTATTTGCAGATTTATTCAGAAATTTAGTTTTAGAATTCATTTGCTATGCACGGGCAAGAACAACCTTCTAATCTATTTGGTCGGATTTAGGTTTTTATGTTGAACATGAATTTCTTTGTAAATCAAGCATACAGTGTTCATAAGTCCCTTAGTTCCTTATGGGTGGTTTTATTTTATGAGCTTGGAACGCTAGTATGTTTGGGAAGATCTATTGTTGCTGTTTTAAGGAGCAAGAACAGCTCTTAACATTAGTATTTTAGTTTTGGGTACCTTGCATTCTAACAAGCATGAAATTATTAGTTTCTTTGCTTTTACCTAAGCATGAGTTTCTGTCTTTAAGAACTATAAGCAAGAAAGACTAAGGTCTAGACTTGATTTCAATTCCAGAAGATTGAATATCAAAAGCGCACACAAGGTGTTTGCTTAAATGTTAAGTAAGGGCAAGTATAAAGAAGTTATAGTTAAAAAGAAAGTATTTTACTTTTTAATGGCATGTACCGGACACAAGGTCCAGGACACAAGGTCCAATGGGTGGGCTCCTAGATCGCCCCTAGGCACAAGATCGCCTAGAAGAACCTTAGTAGTTTCGGGATTAGCTACCTCGACTCTTATTAAGGATGCGCGCAAATTTGGTACAATGTCGGGCCCAAAAGAAGTTTATTATTATTTTGAAGTATTAAAGTATAAGTTTTTGAAACAAATGAAACGAGCTTCAAATCTGTCTAGAATTAGAAAGTTAGTTTCTTGTTATTTGAAGCATGCAGTAGTAGTTTCAATTGTTTCCTTGCTACTAGATTATTCAGCATGTTTAGTTGTTTTACATGTTTAGTAGCTTTACATGTTTAGTATGCTTCTTTTATTGGTTTATGAGCATAATTAGCTATACAATGATTAGCATTTCAGTTAGCATGATTTCCTTTGCTATTTATGAGCATGAGTAATTTTATATGTTAGCATTCAGTTTTAGCATGTTTTTATTTATATACATGCATATCAAGTTTTTGTGAGTAGATAGCGCTCACTAAGCTTTATGCTTATAGACTGCACTTCCTCCTATTGCAGATAAAGGAAAGGAAAAGATTTAGCAAGGAAGGCGACAAGGTGGTGGTGATGAAGGTGTGTGATGGCTGGACTATGGGGAGATCAAGAGTTTGCTAAGGAATTGTTAAGACTTTTCTGTTTAGAGTTCTTTAGTTTTCTTTTAATGTTATTATGAGTCAATATTATAATTAAGTTTATTCCGCGTTTGTAGTTGGGTTCTATTGATGGAGTGATATTGATGTTTGCTATTGTTAGGGTAGTTTCCTTCTTTTATTTGTGATATTATACTGCATGGTTGTGAAGATATATGTTCCAGCCGCCTGTGGCTGAGTATAGTTTGTTTGTATTGATGATTTGGTCACCAGTACAGGGGAGACTCTACCGAAATTTTTCGGTAGAGATTTCTCGTAGTTAAGTAGCGTACCGGTTAAGTAGAGTTAGTAGTTAAGTAGCGGTCACTCTTAGAGAGTAGTAGTAGTAGTAAGAAGGGTGGTCGTTACAATATACATATATGATGTGCACTATAGTCAATAAATCATATCAAGGGTACACAGATCAGATAAGGTATCACACCTAGGTCCTGAACATGGTGAAGCATGGTTATATCACTACCCCTATAAGCATGTATAATCAGGTAAGTAATAACATGAGATGCAAAATAAGCAATCAGCCAAGCATATAATAAGTATCGGGTAGTGACTAACCGAAGCAAATAAGAAACATAATTATTACTATTTGTTAAATTCACTACTATGCATATCAAAGACATAAAGTCAAAAGTATCCGCCTCCAAATCGAAAAGTCCAAACTGGTAGTCGAGATACACGTCTCGCGTCAAAGTCCTGTATCGAACATATAGACATATTTTATTTCGCTACAATTCTTATAAATAGCTAAATAAAACCTCTAACCCTAAAATTAGGGTAAAACGCTAATCATACCAGTAGACAAATTCCAAACCTATTCCATATATATATAACCATCTTAAACTTAACTAAGTTTATGTATTATTCATTCCTTATCTTTTCCATAGCTCCAATTAGGTGTATGCTGTAACAAAAGTGTAAAATACTGAAAATTTGCGAATAATGATAAGGGATTTTTCTGAAATTTTTGGAAATTTTTCGGGAATTTTTCGGAGGTCATATGGACGAGTTTACGGGGATAAAATAGGGCCTCGGGAAAAGCCTGTTTAGGCTACCCATTTAAGTGAGGAAATGTTATTTATAAATACATTTTCTTTTTTATTTCTTATTTCCTTCTTCCCCGCCGAAACCATGCGCCGACGTCGAACATTTTCTCCCTATCTTCTGCCCTAACCGCCACGAGAGCACCGCCGGCTCCTCCTCTCGGCCAATCTATCCTCGCCGGCCGACGAGAGCCAAGGATAAAGCCCTGTCGCCGGCCACACACCGAGCCCTAGGTCTTTCTCTCTCGGTGCCGGTTACTTCTTCCTCCGGTATCGAAGCCATGGCTGAGGGATGTGCTTCTCCTCCCTTGCCGGTGCTCTCGGTTTTCCCTCTGCCTCCTCGCCACAGAGATCTTCCTCCGCCGATTCTTCCTCCTCATCCATTCGGAGCCGCGCGCTGATCACTGGCCACTACAGCCGTTCTCGTGCGCTGCCCTGTTGATCACCACCGATTCCTTGTTCCTGAGCCGTGCCCTAGACCCGAGCCAACAAGGTGAGATTGTGCCCGAAGGATTTGGGTTGGTGGAGCACCTGATTGTTTGATCTCAGGCTGTGGTGTTGTTTCTTGTTTTCAGCAGGACCTCTAGCTTGTTCCGGCAGCCAACATCTTCGACTCTCGATGAACAGTGATACATTCAAATTGAGGTAAGGCGAATGCCCGAAATTGATTAGCAGTGATTGGTTTTCCATTCTATGTATTGGGATGTGAAGATTTAATGTTTGGCTTGTCTTTGGAGTTTCGGTCAGCATTATTCGCAGATGAATCACAGTTCCTGCCATCCTATTCCGGAAGTGACCCTCTCTAGCCGTGAGTTGATGGAGGAGAAATCCAAGTTAGGTGAGTTGAGCTATGAAATGATTACATATTTAGAATTGTGATAATATGGTTGATTTGGTGAGTATGTGGAGATATCATTATTAACTGGATAAGTGGAGTTAATTAGTTGATTTCATGAGCATTGTTAGAATTATTGAATTGGTACTTTGATTGGTGGATTAAAAATAGAGTTATCATCTATTTGGATCATACTGGATTTATGTTAAATTGATTTGTTAGTAAATGGTTTGCCATATGAATTAATTAAAGGGGTTGATAAGGTTGGGTTAAATTTATTTTAGTAAATGGATTTTGGTGAAATGAAGTTCATAGTTGGATTAGAGTTTTTCCCTAATTATGTTGGGTTGGATTTAGCTAGTTGTTATTTATGAAATTAGCTAAATTGTACATCACGTGATTTGCAGGACTTTGATCGGAGACAGATGTCTTGATACGATATTTATTGCGATACGGACTACAGATAAAGGCGGGTACCTTGACTTATCTTTTTGATATGTCTTGTTGATATGTCTAGTAGGCTATAGCCTTTAGTATTAATTATGTTCGTCCTTATTTCGGTACGTCACTACCGGATACTCGTTACATGCTTGTTTGCTCACCTGTTATGCATTTTATGCTAGTATCCATATGATTATATATATGCTCAGTGAGGTAGTGACATACCATGCTTGTTATGTTCAGGACCTAGGTTTTTGATATCCTATCTGACCTGTGTACTTTAGATCTTCGTATTTGACCATCGATATTATGATACTCATTTTATGTATATGGATATGGTTATGCTGATCAGTTTATTGCCATGCTTAGTGTCATGCATCATGATTGCATGCTGCGCGATTGTCGGCTCCACTATGGTTGAGCACATCATCATATCTGCACACACTACCACTCATGTGTTAGTGGTATATCGACAGCAGTGTGTGGACTCTGTTTAGCTCCGTTGGTCGAGGACTCAACGTGGTAGCCGATGGAGATACCTCCCCGTCATTTAGTGTAGCTGTAGTAGCAGGCAGACGGTGGACTCTGTTTGGCTCGTTGGTCGGTGACTCAGCATGGTGGCCGAGAGATACCTCCTATGGATATCTGGGAGATGAGAGCATTGAGCTCCCCATTTATGATTTGGGGTCGGAGGATACAGCATCCCGTCCACTCACTCACTCATCAGGTGTAGTGATGGTAGAGTGCACGGTTATCACAGCCCTACCCACTCGGCCTTACTATTGTGTGTGAAATGACTGACTAGCGTCAGGGGTGACCAGGACGCATCATTGGCATCATACGCATTTATGCATTTACTGCTTGTGTTTGCTGCACTTATACGCTGCATTTGGATGGATGCATATGGTTGACATGCATACAGGATTTATGACACTTCCGATCTGACGACCTGATTGTTCTGATAGGTGGCCCTGGTGAGTACAGTACTCTTTAGCCTTTTCTATTATGCATTACCTTCTTTTGTTCAGGAGACTGTTCTCCATAGTTATTACTATTTGTTATAGTTTACTATATATGTCAACTAGGTATTCGCTGAGTTGTTGAACTCACCCCCGTGGACACTATCTTTTTCAGGTAGTAGGTTGTTTATGGGGTTGCTTGGAGTATCCTGACTGCCGGTCCCCACATCACATTAGAAGACCAGTCTTCGCATTTTGTTTATGTTTATCGTGGTATATGGTATGTGTGTATTTGACTTTGTGTTCCTATTTTGTTTCCGGAGTATTGTGTTGTTGTGTGGTGTAAGCCTAGCTGGCTAACAGTCATGTATTTTGGATTTCTATCATTTTTCTGCTGTGTTTTATATTTTGTTCCAGCCGAGTAGGCTGATGATATATATATATAACTGCGTGGTTGTGTGTATATTCCAGCCGCCTGTGGCTGATGTATATTATGTCTGTAGAAATGCTTCAGATTGTCACCCGTACAGGGGAGGTGCTGTCGAAATTTCTTCGGACAGAGACTTTCCCGGGGCGTGACAATTTAGTGGTATCAGAGCAAGTATACGATACTTGCTACGTAGTCTGGATTTTCGAGATTTATCTAATACCAATCTATTTGGTATCAGAGCTCGGCTTACGAGTCTTATTTTTCTGTGTTTCGAATTTCGTGTTTTAGTCTTCTCGATGTGACTTTTTGGGTTTTTGGGACCTGACAGCAGCAGGACATCTCCAAGCTATAGGAGGTATGTTGGTATATACTGTTATCCTACCTTTCTGTTAGTATATGCCTAGTTGACTATTACAGTTTATCACCTGTATTAGCATACTGTATTAGTACCTGTCTGGTTGTTGTTGCGTATATTGCATGTGATGGGTTAGCCACTGATCTTGATTGACCTTAATAGAGATTAAGGATTATAGGCTTTGGTGATTTTACATGTCATACACCAGTAGTTTTTAGCTTATGTTATTACTAGTTGGTTAGCAGATTGAGGCACATACCAGCCTCTGCTTTTATTAGCTGGGTAGTGGATAGTATTTATATCTTTATGTTGACCTAGCCAGTAGCATACCATATTATCTTAGTTAATTTCATCTATAGATAATTGATTTACTCTTGTTAAATCGGTCAGTAGAAGATAGATTGACGTTTGTTGACTTGGGTAGTCATGATCGATTTACCTTAGATGCTTGTAGAGGCTTTATTTATTCTTGATTAGTTAGTAGATGACCGATTAGTTTTGTTGATCCGATCAGTAGGGGATTGACCTACTTTACTTTTAGATGTTTGAATCTTGGGTTATTCGTGCTTAGTTGGATATCTTGAGCACATCGAGTACCTAGCTTATACTAACATGAGAAAGGATTGAATTAGCCATATACTATTGACGATTTGGTCAGTCGATAGAGGATCGATGTATCCTATTCCATGAGTACTTTAATTTTAGACTGTATGTACCTAATTGGATAACTTAGAAGGTGGTATAGGGTTTGTGTGGTAGATTGGATTAAATATGCTGATTATGCATAACTATGAAGTGTACATATGATTGTTATGAGTTGAAGGAGTTCTATGATGGATAGTTCATTTGTAGATAGTGTGGGTATTCCCATCTAGATATGGTTATTGTAGGTTCCTATTGACATATTGGAGGTATCTTATCGATTTAAATCTGTGTCGTGGTATGTGCACATGGGTGTGAGTGTCATGTTGGAAGTATCTTGTCGACTTCATCGGTGTTGTGATATGTACATATGTGTTTGGTGTGGTATCTGAGGTATCTTGTTGATTATGTGTGATTTGTGAATGTTTTAGTATGCCTTATTGGAAGTATATGTTGATTATACTCTTGGCATATGTGTATATATGTCATGTGAGTGTTGTTTGAGGTGTATTGTCGATTATACCTACGATGATTTATGCACACGGGTTCGGTTTGTAATATTGGAGGTATCACACAGATTTATTTACCTGTGTTATGAGTATGTTTGGTGTGCACTAATTGGAGGATTATGTCGATCATACCTATGTTGTGTGTGCACGCGTGCCAGATGTATGATTAGTAGCATCATGATGATTCTACCTATGTTAAATGTAGAATGTTAAATGTCTACATTATGATATTGGTTGTTTTACCCTGTCAACTAATTCTCCCATTAGTGGGTGACCGACCCACTAGGAGGATGATAGAGTTGACTATGGATTTGATTTGCTTACTGGGTGGTTATACCTTAGGCTACCCACAGTGATATGTGGTAGAGAGATTTCGTGCAGTCTCTAGCTAGATAGTTAGGTGCTTTGGGCACTTATGTATTGTTGTGGTAGAGCGTAGCTCCCACATGTTAGGGATCGTTTGTGGTAGAGCATAGCTTCCACATATTCTGGATTCCCACAAATTTAGGGATTGTTTTGTAGTGGAGCGTTGCTCCCACATATTGCGGATTGCTTGTAGCGGAGCATTGCTCCCATGTTTATTGTAGATACATATTTCGGATTATCCCACATATGGAGGATTTTTTTTTTGTGGTTGAGCGTTGCTCCCATATATGTGGTATTTTGTGTGATGGAGTGTTGCTCTCACACTGGAGGATATATTCTTTGGTGATTTATATCGTTGGTGATCAGATCTATTTATTGTTGAGGATCTTATGGTTAGGAATGTCTGTGATACGGACATTATGTGTCTTGGTTTTACCATTATGGCTTGTGGTGCCCTAGATGTTAGCATGGACTCGATGATTTGGGTATCCCTAGGATGTTTGGATCGGTTTCCATTGTCTTGTTGACGATGTTGTGATCTATTTCGGATCTGAGGTGAGTCACGTACACCATCTTCGCATAGTTCTAGAGATGTTTTGACGGAAACATCTATATGTGAAGATCAGTAGTGCGTATTTTGGTAGTCTCCTGTGAGATGTTTGAGACATACGGTCACCAGTAGGAGTATACCATGGTTACACAGGAGATAGAGGTTGTTACCGTTGGGAGTAGACGGAGTCTATAGAAGAGGCTCGCAACTTCCTTTGTTTGGCCGATATTTCCGGAGATACGTGAGGATTTCTCACGGATTGCTATGCTATTTACACGCCAGACCGGGAAAGGCGTGAAGTTCACTTGGACTGAGGATTGCGAGACCAGCTTCCAGGAGCTGAAGCGGAGTTTAGTGTCGGCTACGATTTTTGGTTTTACCTTCTGGAGAGGACGGATTCGTGCTCTGTACCGACGCATCTCTACAGGGTTTGGCACTGTTTTGTTGCAGCACGACAGGGTAGTCTCTTACTTCTCGGCAGTTGAAGGAACATGAGGAGAACTACCCAGTACATGACTTGTCGTTGATCGCCAATAGTTTTACCTTGAAGATTTGGCGGCATTATCTATACGACATTTCATTTGAGATTCTCACTGACCATAAGAGTCTTAAATATCTGTTCACTTAGAATAAACTTAATCTCCGACTGAGGAGAAGGATGAAATTTCTGAAAGATTACGATTTGTACCATTAGCTATTACCTGGGGAAAGCTAATGTGGTTGCCGATGCATTCAGCAGGAAGTCCAGAGGAACTTTAGATTGCCACCGAGTTGTGGTCATAGACTTGATTCAAGGTTTCTCGGAGTTGGGCCTTGAGGGGTAGGACAGATAGAGCAGGGTACTCTGGTTACCATGGTTGCTCAGTCGTCGATCAGGACGAGGATCCGAGAGCCCTAGGCTGCTGATCAGTATTTGAAGTTTATTGCAGCCAGATAGCTTCCGGGTAGCAGACCGAGTTCACACGAGACTAGGAGGGTGTTATACAATTCCGAGGCAGATTATGCGTACTTCAGTCTCATCCGGTTTTATAGGAGATTACTTCCGGAGGCTCATCGCTCATGATTTGCTGTCCACCCAAGCGGTACCCGTGTATACCAAGATTTGAGGTGTTTCTATTGGTGGAACGACATGAAGGAAGACATCGCGGATTTTGTAGCCAGATGTCTTGTCTGTCAGCAAGTGAAGGTCGAGCATCAGAGATCTGTCGGCTTACTTCAACAGATTTCTATTCCTGAGTGAAAATGAGAACATATTACTATGGACTTTGTGGTGAGTTGCCGAGGACATGACGAGACCATGACGCGATTTGGGTAATCGTTGATCAATTAACCAAATCCGTGCATTTTTTTTTTAGCAATTCGGAGGATAGATTTCCTGGATCAATTGTTAGATCTGTTTTGCCGGGAGATCATCAGATCACGTGGTGTCCCGTTGACTATTGTTTCGGATAGAGACTCCGGTATATGTCTTGTTTTTGATAGAGTCTGCAGCAGGCCTTGGGCACGCAGCTTTGTTTCAATACAACTTCCATCCGCAGACAGATGGACGGTTAGAGCGGACCATTCAGACTCTAGAGGACTTACTGAGGTCTTGTGTATTGGATTATGGAGACAGTTGGGAGGACCATTTGCCATGGGTAGAGTTCGCCTACAACAACGGTTTGCATTCGGCTATCCGGATGCCACCGTTTGAATCGTAGTAGGGTAGGCCTTGTCGGACACCCACCTTCTGGGATGAGGTTGGGGAGGTCCAGTTGTTGGGACCTCATAGAGCTCAGTATGAGGCATAGTTGGTCCGTACTATTAGACGGAGAATGCCAGAGGCACAGGACTGCCAGAAGAGTTATGCTGACCGGAGTCGGAGATTTTTTTTAAAAGTTCTCCATTTGCGACCATGTATTTTTGTGAGTTTTACCCACGAAAGGGGTGAAGAGATTGGTCTCAGAGGTAAGCCAGCTCCGCGATACATTGGACCGTTCCAGATCTTGGAGAGGATTGGAGCGGTAGCTGACTGGCTAGCACTACCACCGTCCTTGGTAGGCGTGTACGATGTGTTCTACGTGTCTATGTTGAGGAGATACCTACTCGACCTGACACATGCACTGACAGATATCTCAGTTCTGTTCAGCTTGACATCACTTATGAGGAGATTCTGGTACGGATTCTGGACCGGAAAGAGCGTCAGTTGTGGAACAAGATGATCCGACAGGTTAAAGTCGGATGACAGTATCATTTGGATGAGGAGGTTACTTGGGAGCTCGAGGATATAATCCGAGCTCGATACCCCATCTTTTCACTTGAGGTGTGTGATATTATTTACCGTTCAGCATTTATACTCTTTACCTGTTGTTAGTATTTGCTGATGGTAGATAACGAAATTTGGGGACCAAATTCTTATTAGTGGGAGAGAATGTAAAATACTGAAAATTTGCGAATAATGATAAGGGGTTTTTCCGGAATTTTTGGAAATTTTTCGAGAATTTTTCGGAGGTCATATGGACGAGTTTACGGGGATAAAATAGGGCCTCGGGAAAAGCCTGTTTAGGCTACCCATTTAAGTGAGGAAATGTTATTTATAAATACATTTTCTTTTCTATTTCTTATTTCCTTCTTCCCCGCCGAAACCATGCGCTGACGCTGAACATTTTCTCCCGATCTTCTGCCCTAACCGCCACGAGAGCACCGCCGGCTCCTCCTCTCGGCCAATCTATCCTCGCCGACCGACGAGAGCCAAGGATAAAGCCCTGTCGCCGGCCACACACCGAGCCCTAGGTCTTTCTCTCTCGGCGCCGGTTACTTCTTCCTCCGGTATCGGAGCCGTGGCTGAGGGATGTGCTTCTCCTCCCTTGTCGGTGCTCTCGGTTTTCCCTCTGCCTCATCGCCTCCTCGCCACAGAGATCTTCCTCCGTCGATTCTCCCTCCTCATCCATTCGGAGCCGCGCACCGATCACCGGCCACTACAGCCATTCTCGTGCGCTGCCCTGTTGATCACTGTCGATTCCTTGTTCCTGAGCTGTGCCCTAGACCCGAGCCAACAAGGTGAGATTGTGCCCGAAGGATTTGGGTTGGTGGAGCACCTGATTGTTTGATCTCAGGCTGTGGTGTTGTTTCTTGTTTTCAGCAGGACCTCTAGCTTGTTCCGGCAGCCAACATCTTCGACTCTCGATGAACAGTGATACATTCAAATTGAGGTAAGGCGAATGCCCGAAATTGATTAGCAGTGATTGGTTTTCCATTCTATGTATTGGGATGTGAAGATTTAATGTTTGGCTTGTCTTTGGAGTATCGGTCAGCATTATCCGCTGATGAATCACAGTTCCGGCCATCCTATTCTGGAAGTGACCTTCTCTAGCCGTGAGTTGATGGAGGAGAAATCCAAGTTAGGTGAGTTGAGCTATGAAATGATTACATATTTGGAATTGTGATAATATATAGATGATGATAAATTGGTTGATTTGGTGAGTATGTGGAGATATCATTATTAACTGGATAAGTGGAGTTAATTAGTTGATTTCATGAGCATTGTTAGAATTATTGAATTGGTACTTTGATTGGTGGATTAAAAATAGAGTTATCATCTATTTGGATCATACTGGATTTATGTTAAATTGATTTGTTAGTAAATGGTTTGCCATATGAATTAATTAAAGGGGTTGATAAGGTTGGGTTAAATTTATTTTAGTAAATGGATTTGGGTGAAATGAAGTTCATAGTTGGATTAGAGTTTTTCCCAAATTATGTTGGGTTGGATTTAGCTAGTTGTTATTTATGAAATTAGCTAAATTGTACATCACGTGATTTGCAGGACTTTGATCGGAGACAGATGTCTTGATACGAGATTTATTGCAATACGGACTACAGATAAAGGCGGGTACCTTGACTTATCTTTTTGATATGTCTTGTTGATATGTCTAGTAGGTTATAGCCTTTAGTAATAATTATGTTCGTCCTTATTTCGGTACGTCACTACCGGATACTCGTTACATGCTTGTTTGCTCACCTGTTATGCATTTTATGCTAGTATCCATATGATTATATATATGCTCAGTGAGGTAGTGACATACCATGCTTGTTATGTTCAGGACCTAGGTTGTTGATATCCTATCTGACCTGTGTACTTTAGATCTTCGTATTTGACCATCGATATTATGATACTCATTTTATGTATATGGATATGGTTATGCTGATCAGTTTATTGCCATGCTTAGTGTCAGGCATAATGATTGCATGCTGCGCGATTGTCGGCTCCACTATGGTTGAGCACATCGCCTGTTACATGTACTGCACACACCACCACTCATGTGTTAGTGGTATATCAGACAGGTGTGTGACGGTTCTGCTGTTTGGCTCCGTTGGTCTAAGGACTCAACGTGGTAGCCGGCAGACAGTTCCGCTCTGTTTGGCTCCGCTGGCATTTAGTGTAGCAGCGTAGTAGCCGACAGACGGTGGACTCTGTTTGGCTCCGTTGGTCAGGTGACTCAGCGTGGTTGCCGGCAGAGATACCTCCCCGTTATCGTATACCGGGAGATGAGAGCATTGAGCTCCCCCATTTATAATTTGGGGTCAGAGGACAGGAGTACTCCGACAGCATCTCGTCCACTCACTCACTCATCAGGTGTAGTGATGGTAGAGTGCACGGTTGTCACAGCCCTACCCACTCGGCCTCACTATTGTGTGTGAGATGACTGACTGGCGTTAGGGGTGACCAGGACGCATCATTGGCATCATACGCATTTATGCATTTGCTGCTTGTGTTTGCTGCACTTATACGCTGCATTTGGATGGATGCATATGTTTGACATGCATACAGGATTTATGACACTTCCGATCTGATGACCTGATTGTTCTGATAGGTGGCCCTGGTGAGTACAGTACTCTTTAGCCTTTTCTATTATGCATTACCTTCTTTTGTTCAGGAGACTGTTCTCCATAGTTATTACTATTTGTTATAGTTTACTATACATGTCAACTAGGTATTCGCTGAGTTGTTGAACTCACCCCCGTGGACACTATCTTTTTCAGGTAGCAGGTTGTTTATGGAGTCGCTTGGAGTATCCTGACTGCCGGTCCCCACAATACATTAGAAGACCAGTCTTCGCATTTTGTTTATGTTTATCGTGGTATATGGTATGTGTGTATTTGACTTTGTGTTCCGGTTTTGTTTCCGGAGTATTGTGTTGTTGTGTGGTGTAAGCCTAGCCGGCTAGCAGTCATGTATTTTGGATTTCTATCATTTTTCTGCTGTGTTTTATATTTTGTTCCAGCCGAGTGGGCTGATGATATGTATATAACTGCGTGTTTGTGTGTATATTCCAGCCGCCTGTGGCTGATGTATATTATGTCTGTAGAAATGCTTCAGATTGTCACCCGTACAGGGGAGGTGCTGTCGAAATTTCTTCGGACAGAGACTTACCCGGGGCGTGACAAAAAGAAATTACTTTCTCTACACCTTACCTCAATTCACAGCCGCTGCGGAAACCAGGTGCTGCCAGAGGGAATTTCTGCCGGAAATTCCACAGAACAAAATCTTACCTCACTGGAATCAACCGGATCCAGAAGACAAGATTAAAATCTCATACATTAACCTATCACCAACACAAGTTAATTTAACCTCCTTACCACAGACGAGTGTTAACAGTGCAAGGACCAAAAATGGCACGGTTCGCTGTGAGGAGAGCTCGGCTCTGATGTAAGGAGATCGGAGGATTAGGGCACGGTGTGGAGGTGGCCGGCGGTGTCTCAGGAAGAAGAAGAGGAAGATGACCGGCACCGGTGGGAAGAGAGGGTCAGCGTCGCCTGTGCTGGTCGGCTCCGACAACATAAAAAGGGAAGAAGGGCTCGGATCGGGAGACACTGAGGACCGAGGTATTGTGGTAGATTGCCGGCGTTCAGAAGGGAAGAAGGCACAGGAAGAACTGCGGTGTCAATGTCCGGCGAACGGGATCCCCACGCCGAGGGCGACGAGCAAAGGAACGAGGCTTCTGTGGCGTCGGCGCTGTCGTGTGGAGAAGGCGTCAAAGAAATTAGGGCAGAAAAGTTCTTGCCGTCTGCGGATGCTCGGAAGAGGAGAAGAAGAAATAGGAGAGGGAACCGCCTCGGCGGTTAGGGCACAGTCGGGCGCGCGGAGGGGGAAAGGGAAGAATTCGGCGAAAACAAAGAAAAGAAAAAGAAAAGCGAGGAAATAAATAAATTCAATTTTTCCTCGCTTAAATAGCATCCTAAACAGGCTCTCCCGGCCCCCGTTTTCATCCCCGTTAACTCATCCGTACGAGCTCCGAAAAATTCCCAAAAAAATTCCAAAAATTCTGAAAAATTCCCTTATTAATATTCGCCTATTTTCGGTATTTTACAGCGCTAGAGGAGGGGAGGAATAGCACTCGTGGCTATTTTGTTCATTTCAAAAAACTCAAAGTAAAATACGCAGTGGAAAATAAAACACAATGCAAACACCAAGTTTTTTACTTGGTTAGGAACCTTTGGTGACACCTAATCCAAGGCCCGCACGTAAGAATGTTTTTGATGGGTAATCAGTAATCAATCCAGAATAAGTACAAGTACAACGATTGATTAAAATTAATAAGAGAAGTTTTAAAGAATACCAACAACTCGGAAAAATGAATCTTCTGCGCAAATTTTTTTGAAGTAGCTTTTGAGCGTCGAGGAGGCATTTTCTGAGTAGCTCGAAGATGTGAAAGTTGTTTGTTGTGTTGTCCTTGGGCTTCTGGTCGAGGCTTCTAATATAGGTTGTTCCAAGCGCCCGGAACCCCTCCGGGCGCCTAGACCACGTGGCTCGGCCACTCCACGCGTGCCACATCAGCTTCCCGATAACTTTTAGGTTCTAGGCTCCTGGGCCGACTCCGGGAGACCGAACCAGCTCGAGGCGCCCGGACCAACTTTCTCCAACTTCCATGTTTCTGCAAAACAAAGTTAGTTCAGGCAAAAACAATATAATATGAAATTATGACAGCCTCTAACTGTTTGGTTCTGACTTCGGATTTTCATCCGAAAATCCTAGGACGAACCGACGTCTACTGTTCCCTCACCGGGGAACGTGTCCTCAACTACTTCATTCAGGAGAGTTTACCTGTTGCCAGTTGATGCTCCAGACCAACTAGACTTTTGCTCAGCATCCAAAGCATTCGGTCTTCATGCTGGACGTCTGCTCCATGACCCATCGAGTATTCCACCCGGTTCGCGACACCAGAATTTCAACCTAGGGTTACCATCCCCTAGGATTTTGCTCTAAGCTCTCGACCTGCCAAGACTTTTCACCTAGGGTTACCACCCTCTAGGACTTAGGGTTACTGCCCCTTAGGATATTCCCTTTTCCTAACCGCAGCTAGGACTTTTCCTTGCCTAGGGTTACTACCCCTAGGACCTAGGGTTACCACCCCCTATGATTTTCCACCTACCTAACAACAGCTAGGACTTTTGCCTAAGTACACTTAGGACTTTCTTGCAAACTCATTCAACCTTGTTAAATAACAAGACAACCTAACTTTGAACCCTTTGCCATAATCAAAACACAGGTTCGATCGTCAGATGCTTCCCGTACCAATAGTTAGATGGTTAAAAAGTCGGTTATGTTTACACAGCTCAGCACGCTCATCTAATATATGTGCAGAAGATAAATGTACAAGGCAATTCTCATTATTGACTCGGCCCGGCTTCCAAATCTCATGTTATCATCTTAGGGATGAGCCTCCTAATGTATAGACGATTGACTAAAAGTACCAATCGAATCTCTTAGTACTCAGCTCCCCATTCCTCAAAAGAAAGTATCCTAGCATATGGTCTGTCATAGAACCGACCGGAACAAGGGGACTTAGCTCCATATTGCTTCAATATCAAAGCTCCAGCACTTCACAATATCTAGCACATTCAGCCGATAGGTCGGACGACCCTATTTTACTTCACACTGGGTACTCTGCCTTATGTATTACTCTGCCAATATACAACCGGTCAGCCAAATATCTGACCAAGATATCTTTAGGGGACAACATTTTTTGAAAATTATAATAACCTATCAAAGAGTAACAATTATTCATTAAAGAATATTCATCTATTATAACAATAGAAATTTAAAATAAAAAAATTGAAATATGAAAATTTTGAGAATGATTTTAATTTATTTCCTGATTACGAATTGTCTTATTGGGAATAATTGAATTATGTGATTGCAAGATAGTCAAATAGGAGGAGAAAAAAAAAGAGGAATTTCCCGGCAATGGCAATGGCAATGGTTGTAGTTCCTTTTCTGATCATATTTTCATTATCTAACTCTTGTAATTTTATGTCTTTTGAATATGTTTTCTAAAGACTATTTCACTGAAGACCATCTTGTGAATTTTACAGGTTTTAATAAATTTATCAGATGATGTCTCTTTTTTTTCACAATTCATTTTATATAGATTTAGACTTAGATTTATTATTTTTTCATCAAGGAGATGCAAATTACTAGTTTATTAGTTGTTTGTTTTATTGAATTAGTTAGATTTTAAAGAGGATCAAGCTTCAAATGATCCCTATTGTTTCCTACTTATTATGAATTATTATGAAGAGATAGAAGATAGAGTTTAAGAATTGATAGGGGTGATAAAAAATACCAAAATTTTGGTATACCGTACATACCGTATCGAAATTTATCGAATTATACCAATTTTATGGTATACCAAAAATTTTGGTATAGTATTATATCATACCGAAATATTCGATATCAGTATCGATATATGATTTTTAGTGAAATTTTTTATATACCGTACTGATACCGAAAATTTAACCCGAACAATATGAATACCAGAATTTTGATATATCAAAACTTCTGTACGATATCGGTATGAAAAAAACCATAAAAATAAAATATACTAACCTTTTTAAGAACATCAATCTCTTTTTTGAACTCTTGTTGGCCATTTTGACCCATGAAATCAGATATACTTTTCTTCACAGTAATTAATGTTCCACTGAGATTTCCTTTGTAAATGATTCCAAAACCGCCCTTATCCAATATAAAATCCTCACTGAAATTATTTGTGGTCATTTTCAATGCTTGAATAGACATATGCAAGCTTTTAGGTTCATCACGGTATGCATTTACATTCTCAATGCTAAGTTCAAATTTCTTCTTGTTCTTCTTTATGAGGTGATACAGTAAAAGTCCTACTGAACAAGCTATACGAACCACCCCAGCTATGATGATACCCACAATTGAGAGTTTGTCTAGAGGACTAGGTGCCCCACTTGTTGGAGAAGATATTTCACCTCTTGAGTCAGAGTTGTTACAAAGATTGGGATTTCCATCAGTTTCAACCTTAACAGAGCTATGAAATTTTGGCATATCCCGACTGAGGTTGTTATTAGTGACATCTAATATTTTGAGAATATGGATCTGAGCCAAGCTATCAGGGATTGTTCCGGTGAGATTATTGTTGCTTAATAACAACTGAATGAAGGATTTGATGGTGAACGACGGAAGAGGGCCCTGTAACATGTTGTTAGAGAGGTTCACAATCCTAAGGCAAAGGCAGGCAGCGAGAGATTGCGGCATAATGCCCATGAGGGAGTTGCCATGGACCTCGAAGGATTCAAGGACCTTGAGGTTGGATAGATCAGGAATTGGCCCTGTGAAACTGTTGGACTGTAGCTAGACCATGGTGAGTTGGGGAATTGCCCCAATCACGCCAATACAGTCGGAGATCTTGTCACGAGATTGCTGGTGATCAAGGAAGAGTTTCGTGAGGATGGAGCCGACGAAGGAGCTCGGGAGGGGGCTGGTGAGCAAGTTGTAAGAGAGATGGAGAATGTCGAGGCTCGATAAGGAGCCAAGGAAGTCGGGAATCAAGCCTGTGTGGTAAGCGTTGATGGCGGAAAAGTAGACGAGTCTAGTTGCGGAAGTGATGTCCTGGGAGAGGCTCCAAGTGGTGAGAGGGAGATCATCTAAAGAGATCTCTTGGAGGGAGGAGAGTCCGATGAAAAATCCACTTGGGATGGAATCAAAGGAATTGGCTTGGAGGTATATCTTCCGGAGCGAGGAGAGTTTGCTGAGGCGAGGTAGAGGGCCGCAAATGTTGTTGAACTCCAGTTGAAGAGACGTGAGTGAGGTAAGATTTCCATGTGTTGGTGAAAGGCTTCCGGAAATACCGCTCTGAGCAAGATTTATTGCAATTACGCGGTCGCGGGAGCAAATAGCATCATCCCAGGTGCAAGGATCTAACTGGGGCTTCCAGTTGGAAGGAACCCCATAGAGGGACCGTGTCAGTTCATACATGGTTGTATCATCTGTATTTTCACCACGACATTGACAGCATAGATCTATCACAAGTAAGTAGAAGAGGAAGAAGAAGACCAAGGCGGCGTAGGGAGTGCAATTCCTCGTCTCGGCCATCAATCTCCTATACAATCTAATGAGGGGGTTGAATTGAGAGCAGAGCTAGTATATTAATTCGCAACAATATAATATAATATAATATAATTAATAAAGTAAAAAAATATAAAATCTTATAGTCAAAATTGTTAACTCTAACATCTTTAATATTGTATTCTTCTAGTTGGTTCTGAATCTTTTAAAAAAATCTATGTAAGTAGATATAGCGATTTCCTAATAAAAAAACTAAAAAATAACTAACAATCTAAATTTAAACACTATAAATTCTAAAGCTATCTAATATCATAGATAAGACTCATGCCTATTGCTTAATTACATAATAGCCTACAAATGATCAACAATAATGGTCACTGCTTATGAATGTACAAATTAGGAGGAAAAATATTCAATCTTAATGGAAGGAATAATATTTAGGGGAAAAGTATGGAGTTTTGAATATCAAAATATTTTGTAATTCAAATTACACAGTGCGTTTAAATATCTTCATATTCAAAATTTAATTTTGAGTCAAATATTTTTCTAGAATTTCTATAATTTTTTAATAAAAAAACCATAATAATTGCATTAATTTGAAATGGTCATAGATGGCGCCGTCATCTTTGGTCGTTACTTGTGATTTGTAAATATATAAAAATAAAATATAAATAAAAAATAAAAAATTGAAATATGAAAAATTTGAGAATGATTTTAATTTATTTTCTTATTATGAATTGTCTTATTGGTAAATTATGTGATTGCAAGACAACCAAGTGGGAGGAGAAAAAAAAGAGAAATTTCCTAACAATGACAATGGCAATGGTTGTAGCTCCTTTTCTGATCATATTTTCATTATCTGACTCTTGTAATTTTATAGCTTTTAATATGTTTTCTAAAGGCCATGTCACTAAAGACCATCCTGTGAATTTTACAGGTTTTAATCAATTTATCATATGATATCTCTTTTTTTTTCACAATTCATTTTATATAGATTTAGATTTAGATTTATTATTTTTTCATAAAGGAGATGTAAATTACTAGTTTATTTGGTCGTTTGTTTTATTGAATTAGTTAGATTTTATAGAGGATCAAGCTTCACAGTGGGTCCCTATTGTTTCCTACTTATTATGAATTATTATGAAGAGATAGAAGATAGTGTTTAAGAACTAATAAGGGTGGGGAAAAATATCGAAATTTTGGTATACCACGCATACCGTATCGAAATTTACAGAATTATACCGATTTTATGATATACCAAAAATTTTGGTACGGTATTATACTGTACTAAAATTTTCGATATTAGTATCGGTATTGATATATGATTTTTAGAGAAATTTTTGATATACCGTACCGATATCGAAATTTACCCTGAACAATATGAATACTAGAATTTGGATATACCGAAATTTGGTATACCAAAATTCCGATACAGTATCGGTATGAAAAAAAATTTATACCGTATTTTTCATTATGGTATGTGGGTTGATGGTTCGGTATACAGTACCAAACCAACCCTAAGAACTGATAGGAATGCTCATATACTCATATTTTATAGAAAGCCTCTTATAAATAATTACATAATCAATTGTTAAGGTTAAATGAGATAGATATATTCATTAATCTGTAAAGATATATAATAGGAAACGATCGGAGATGAGATTACGAGGGATCACTCAATAAGTGAAATGTAAAAGAAAATATATAATACTTATACTAAGTTGCTCTAGAATAGGTACCCCAAATACGTAGGTTGCTCTCTTGTAGAATAGGTAACCGCTGGAGAGATACCCATTGTTTTTGGCATAAATAAATTTTCCCCGTGGGATCACCTCAGTCATAGATATAATTGAATGAAAGATGCATATGAAGCTCCACACCTTTTCTATCTTAATTGTTGCCATTCACGAGGCCAGCAATAGGCTATGCACTGTTATATTTTATAGTCGTAATGAGGTAGGCTAAGCCCGTAGCAGGCTCAGCAGCAGGGAAGATCAATAAAAAAGTGGATTACCTTTTCTTGTTGCTGCTCTGGAGATGCGGAGTGCATAGTGTTGCGGAGCTGTGCAGCTCGGAGTGCGGAGTGATGAGTGATGAGGGGAAAATATATTGTAATTTGTGATGTGAGTAGAGGGCGGTGGTGAGGTAAACGGTTATTAGTGGCCATGTTATTAATTATTTTATTAGAAACTAAACCATTTCATTTATCGAATGAAAGGAACTGCATCAGCATGCTGATGCAGCTTGTTTAAACTTACGTTAAAAATGGAAATCTTTTAACCGATTCAAGCAGTTTTTCAATTGATTTAGGTAATCGATTAAACGAAGAAACTGTAAATGTTATTGTTCATCCGTAAAATCAAAAGAAAATGAAAATTTAATCGATTAAATCAATCAATTGAATTTTTAATCGATTGAATCAATCGAATAAAATGAAAAAAGAATCGTGAATATCAAACCATGCATTTATATACGGTATATCAAAAATTTGTACAGTATTATACTATACCAAATTTTTTCGTATCAGTATAGTTATACAAATTTTAACAAAATTTTTGATATACCATACCGATACCGAAAATTTAACCTGAACAATATGATACCAGAATTTTGGTATACCGAAATTTCGATACAATATCGGTATAAAAATTTTTATACCATATTTTTCGGTATGGTAACGGTATGTGGGTTGATGATTCGGTATGACGTACCGAACCACCCTTAAGAACTGATAAGATTGCTCAAATACTCATATTTTATAGAAGGTCTTTTAAAAATAATTACATAATCAATTGTTAAAGTTAAGTGAGGTAGATATATTCATTAGTCTGTAAAGATATATACATAGGAAATGATCGGATATGGGATTATGAGGGATCACTCAATATGTGAAATGGGAAAGAAAACATATTATATTTATACTAGGTTGCTCTAGAATAGATACCCCAAATACGTACAAGGTTGCTATCTTGAAGGAATAGGTAACCGTTGGAGAGATACCCATTCTTTTTGGCATAAAGAAATTTTTCTCGTGGGATCACCTCAGTCATAGATATAATTGAATGAAAGATGCATATGAGGCTCTGCACCTTTTCTATCTTAATTGTTGCCATTCACGAGGTCAACAACAAGCTATATGCACTGTTATATTTTATAGTCGTAATGAGGTAGGCTAAGCCCGTAGCAGGCTTAGTAGGAGGGAAGATCAATAAAAAAGTGGATTACCTTTGCTAGTTGCTGTTGTGGAGCTGCGGAGTGCAGAGCTGCATAGTGCAAAGTGTTGCGGAGCTGCAGAGGTGTGCAACTCAAAGTGCGGAGTGATGAGTGATGAGTGATGAGTGATGAGGAGAGGGAAAATATATTGTAATTTGTGATGTGAGTGGAGGGCAGTGGAGAGGAAAGCGGTTATTAGTGGACACTTTATTAATCATTTTATTAGAAACTAAACCATTTCATTTGTCGAATAAAAGGAACTACATCAGCATGCTGATGCGGCTTGTTTGAACTTACATTAAAAATGGAAATCTTTTAACCGATTCAAACAGTTTTTCAATCGATTAAACGAAGAAACAGTAGATGTTATTGTTCCTCCGTAAAATCAAAAGAAAATGAAATTTTAATCGATTAAATCAATCGAATGAATTTTTAATCCATTGAAACAATCGATTAAAATGAAAAAAAAATCATGAATATCAAAACATGCATTTATATGCGATATATCAAAAATTTTAGTACGGTATTATACCATACCAAAATTTTCAGTATCAGTATCGATATACGATTTTTAGAGAAATTTTGATATACTGTAGCGATACTGAAAATTTACTGTGAACAATATGAATACCAGAAATTCGGTATACCGAAATTCCGTTACGGTATCGGTATGAAAAATTTTTATACCGTATTTTTCGGTATGGTAACGGTATGTGGGTTGATGGTTTGGTATAACGTACCAAACCGCACTTAAGAATTGATAGGAATGCTCAGATACTCATATTTTATAGAAGGTCTCTTATAAATAATTACATAATCAATTATTAAGGTTATGTGAGGTAGATATATTTATTAGTGTGTAAAAATATATAGATAGGAAACGATCGGAGATGGGATTATGAGGAATCTCTCAATAAGTGAAATGGGAAAGAAAACATATTATACTTATACTGGGTTGCTCTAGAATAGGTACCCCAAATATGTAAAAGTTGCTCTCTTGTAGGAATAGGTAACCGTTGGAGAGATACCCATTGTTTTTGGCATAAAGAAACTTTCCCCATGCACCTTAGTCATAAATATAATTGAATGAAAGATGCATATGAGGCTCCGCACATTTTCTATCTTAATTGTTGCCATTCACGAGCCAAGCAGGCTATGCACTGTTATTTTTTTGTAGTCGTAATGAGGTAGGCTAAGCCTGTAGCAGGCTTAGCAGTAGAGAAAATCAATAAAAAATTGGATTACCTTTGCTAGTTGCTGCTGTGGAGTCGTGGAGTTCGGAGTGCGGAGTGATGAGTGATGAGGAGAGGGGAAAATATATAGTAATTTGTGATGTGAGTGGAGGGCGGTGGAGAGGTAAAAGGTTATTAATGGCCATATTGTTAATCGTTTTATTAGAAATTAAACCATTTCATTTGTTGAATGAAAGGAACTGCATCAGCATGCTGATGTGGTTTATTTAAACTTGCATTAAAAACGGAAATCTTTTAATTGATTCAAGTAGTTTTTCAATCGATTTAGGTAATCGATTAAATGAAGAAATACTAAATGTTACTGTTCTTCTATAAAAGCAAAAGAAAATGAAATTTTAATCGATTAAATCAATCGATTGAATTTTTCAATCGATTAAAATGAAAAAGAATCGTGAATAGTAAACGATGCATTTATATACATGAACACTTGTTTATTTGATTAGTAAATCTTTGCGACGAGGAGCAGTTTAACAACTATGTTTTTGATTATTTGTGTCACTGAGCTGAGCTAGCAATTCTAATGATGAATGCAATGCAATCTCAATAGGTTTATATAGAGAAAAAGTAGATTTGAAACATTCTTCCAGCGTTGCTCTGCTCTGCTATGCTCTACTCTCATTTGGTATTGTGCGTGAGAAGAGAGATTATGAATTGGTAAACGAGCATGACATGCACAGTCTTCCCCTGCTCCTTAATCAATCTTTCGATTGAGTGGCTCGTCTAAACTTTATTCAATAGTTCCTTGATTTACAGTGCTTGTTAATGGATTTGATTGCAAGAGCATGGATGGCGTGTGAATGTCGAAGACTTCTTCACCTTTAGCCTCGACAAGCCCGGCAACACCATAAACAAGCTAGGTTCCAACGTTCGTGCAATCAATGTGAATATAATTCCTGGGCTCAACACCCTCGGCATCTCTATGGCTCGCATCGACTTCGGCCCTCACAGACTCAACCCACCCCACACTCACCCTCGCACCACTGAGATCCTCACCGTGCTAGACGGAGAGCTCTATGGTTTTGTGACATCCAACATCGGCCAAACCAACCGCTTTTCACCAAGATTCTGAAGAAGGGTGATGTGTTTGTGTTCCCTCAAGGCCTTGTCCACTTCCAATTCAACCGTGGCCATACAAGAGCTATTGCAATCGCTGCTCTAAGTAGCCAAAACATCGGTACCATAACAATTGCCAATGCAGTTTTTGGCGCAAAAACCCCCATCTCTGATGAAGTTCTCGCTAAGGCATTCCGAGTAGATCAAAAGACTGTCGATCGACATCAAGCTCAGTTCTAGATGGATAACAACAAATAGCTAGATAGGAGCTTTGACTGAATCAGTGGTGCGCAATTTTACCCGTCATATTTTGAATGGGTTAATTTACTTGCATACTAAAAACATCATGCACAGGTCAGTATTCTAATGTTAGCAAAACTCATTACATATATTTGGAAATCCCTTTAGTATGTTCTAGTTGAACTTTGTTCACCCTTAATTGTTTAAAAAAACTACTTTTTTGCTATTTTTCCCAAGAGATCTCACAAATTCACAATTTAGTTAATTTAAATGTGGTTGTCAGATGACAAAATAAGCTATATTCTAAAGTGATTTTTTTCATGAAGATGTATTGCCATGAGCTTTGAAAGTATTCTATTAAATTCATTTTTTTCTTTACATTTTTTACCGTCTCTACGTAACATATGTAGAAAATATGCTTAAAAATATACATTGCAGCATATCCCAAGGAGATATTCAAGCAATGAGTTCGATCTTTTAGCAAATTTTGATGGACTGAATAAGAAGGAGGTCAATTTTGTTGAAAACACTGGCGATCTCTAATACAGAGGAAGCAAGATTGAGGAGAATGTTTTTCACGTTATAGTTCAATGCTTGGACTTGTAGAACACCCAAAAGAATGCCTCCTATGTTTACTGTGACAATGTTAGAAGTTGAATGAGATGAACTATTGTGATTAACATGTAACAATAAATGAGGTCAGGGAAAAAAAATGCAGATTTTCCTTGGAAACAGTAAGATATGGGTATTAGAGGCACTAATTGTGGAGAAACTACAAGCAGCTGGAATTCCTTGTAGAATTTGTTTAAAGGTACAAGATTAATCAGGAATAATTCTGTGGCTTGAACTAATAGGTTAGGCATGATGAGAAATATCTCAGAACCATTTATCTCTAGGGAATTTTCATAACTATTAACAATTATTTTTCCATGATGTCAGTGTCTCAGCTAGTTATTCTAACAAACAAGAAAAACACAAATCTTCAGGTGCAATAATAAACAAGAAAAATATCGAAATTTCAGTATACCGTACATATCGTATCGAAATTTACCGAATTATACCAATTTTAAGGTTTACCAAAAATTTTGGTACGGTATTATGCCATACCGAAATTTTCGATATCAATATCGATATACGATTTTTAGCGAAATGTTTGATATACCGTACTAATATCGAAAGTTTACCCTGAACAATATGAATATCAGAAATTCGGTATACCGAAATTCTGATATGGTTTCGGTATGAAAAATTTTTACACTGCATTTTTCGGTATGGTAACGATATGTGGGTTGATGGTTCGGTATACTCTGTTTTCAACTGTTTACTTTTTTGATATTTCTCACAAGAGATCTCACAAATTCACAATTTAGTTAATTTAAATGTGGTTGTCAAATGACAAAATAAACTATATTCTAAAGTGATTTTTTTTCATGAAGATGTATTGCCATGAGCTTTGAAAGTATTCTATTAAATTCATTTTTTTTTCTTTTCATTTTTTAACTTCTCTACGTGACATATGTTGAAAATATGCTTAAAATAATACATTGCAGGATATCCCAAGGAGATATTCAAGCAATGAGTTCGATCTTTTAGCAAATTTTGATGGACTAAATAAGGAGGTCAATTTTGTTGAAAACACTGGCGATCTCTAATATAGAGGAAGCAAGATTGAAGAGAATGTTTTTCATGTTATAGTTCAATGCTTGGACTTGTAGAACACCCAAAAGAATACCTCCTATGTTTACTGTGGAAATGCTAGAAGTTGAATGAGATGAACTATTGTGATTAACATGTAACAATAAATGAGGTCAAGGAAAAAGCTACAGATTTTCCTTGGAAATAGTAAGATATGGGTATTAGAGGCACTAATTGTGGAGAAACTACAAGCAACTGGAATTCCTTGTAGAATTTATTTAAATGTACAAGATTAATCAGGAATAATTCTGTGGCTTGAACTAATAGGTTAGGCATGATGAGAAATATCTCAGAACCATTTATTTCTAGGGAATTTTAATAACTATTAACAATTATTTTTCCATGATGTCAGTGTCTCAACTAGTTATTCTAACAAACAAGAAAAACATAAATCTTCAGGTGCAATAACAAACAAGAAAAATACCGAAACTTTAGTATACCGTACATATCGTATAGAAATTTACTGAATTATACCAATTTTAAGTTTACCAAAAATTTTGGTATGGTAATATACCATACCGAAATTTTCGATATCAATATCGATATACGATTTTTAGCGAAATTTTTGATATACTGTACTAATATCGAAAGTTTACCCTGAACAATATGAATATCAGAAATTCGGTATACCGAAATTCCGATATGGTATCGGTATGAAAAATTTTTAACCTGAATTTTTCGGTATGGTAACGATATGTGGGTTGATGGTTCGATATACTCTGTTTTGAATTCTTTACTTTTTTGCTATTTCACCCAAGAGATCTCACAAATTCATAATTTAGTTAATTTAAATGTGGTTGTCAGATGACAAAATAAACTATATTCTAAAGTGATTTTTTTTCATGAAGATGTATTGCCATGAGCTTTGAAAGTATTCTATTAAATTCATTTTTTTTTTCATTTTTTACCTTCTCTACGTGACATATGTAGAAAATATGCTTAAAAATATACATTGCAGCATATCCCAAGGAGATATTCAAGCAATGAGTTCGATCTTTTAGCAAATTTTGATGGACTGAATAAGAAGGAGGTCAATTTTGTTGAAAACACTGGCGATCTCTAATATAGAGGAAGCAAGATTGACGAGAATGTTTTTCATGTTATAGTTCAATGCTTGGACTTGTAGAACACCCAAAAGAATGCCACCTATGTTTACTGTGACAATGTTAGAAGTTGAATGAGATGAACTATTGTGATTAACATGTAACAATAAATGAGGTCAGGGAAAAAACTGTAGATTTTCCATGGAAACAGTAAGATATGGGTATTAGAGGCACTAATTGTGGAGAAACTACAAGCAACTGGAATTCCTTGTAGAATTTGTTTAAAGGTACAAGATTAATCAGGAATAATTCTATGGCTTGAACTAATAGATTAGGCATGATGAGAAATATCTCAGAACCATTTATCTCTAGGGAATTTTCATAACTATTAACAATTATTTTTCCATGATGTCAGTGTCTCGGCTAGTTATTCTAACAAACAAGAAAAACATAAATCTTCAGGTGCAATAATAAACAAGAAAAATACCGAAACTTTAGTATACCGTACATATCGTATAGAAATTTACCGAATTATACCAATTTTAAGTTTACCAAAAATTTTGGTATGGTAATATACCATACCGAAATTTTCGATATCAATATCGATATACGATTTTTAGCGAAATTTTTGATATACTGTACTAATATCGAAAGTTTACCCTGAACAATATGAATATCAGAAATTCGGTATACCGAAATTCCAATATGGTATCGGTATGAAAAATTTTTAACTTGAATTTTTCGGTATGGTAACGATATGTGGGTTGATGGTTCGGTATACTCTGTTTTGAATTCTTTACTTTTTTGCTATTTCTCCCAAGAGATCTCACAAATTTACAATTTAGTTAATTTAAATGTGGTTGTCAGATGACAAAATAAACTATATTCTAAAGTGATTTTTTTTCATGAAGATGTATTGCCATGAGCTTTGAAAGTATTCTATTAAATTCATTTTTTTTTTCATTTTTTACCTTCTCTACGTGACATATGTAGAAAATATGCTTAAAAATATACATTGCAGCATATCCCAAGGAGATATTCAAGCAATGAGTTCGATCTTTTAGCAAATTTTGATGGACTGAATAAGAAGGAGGTCAATTTTGTTGAAAACACTGGCGATCTCTAATATAGAGGAAGCAAGATTGACGTGAATGTTTTTCATGTTATAGTTCAATGCTTGGACTTGTAGAACACCCAAAAGAATGCCACCTATGTTTACTGTGACAATGTTAGAAGTTGAATGAGATGAACTATTGTGATTAACATGTAACAATAAATGAGGTCAGGGAAAAAACTGCAGATTTTCCATGGAAACAGTAAGATATGGGTATTAGAGGCACTAATTGTGGAGAAACTACAAGCAACTGGAATTCCTTGTAGAATTTATTTAAAGGTACAAGATTAATCAGGAATAATTCTGTGGCTTGAACTAATAGATTAGGCATGATGAGAAATATCTCAGAACCATTTATCTCTAGGGAATTTTCATAACTATTAACAATTATTTTTCCATGATGTCAATGTCTCGGCTAGTTATTCTAACAAACAAGAAAAACATAAATCTTCAGGTGCAATAATAAACAAGAAAAATACCGAAACTTTAGTATACCGTACATATCATATAGAAATTTACCGAATTATACCAATTTTAAGTTTACCAAAAATTTTGGTATGGTAATATACCATACCGAAATTTTCGATATCAATATCGATATACGATTTTTAGCGAAATTTTTGATATACTGTACTAATATCGAAAGTTTACCCTGAACAATATGAATATCAGAAATTCGGTATACCGAAATTCCAATATGGTATCGGTATGAAAAATTTTTAACCTGAATTTTTCGGTATGGTAACGATATGTGGGTTGATGGTTCGGTATACTCTGTTTTGAATTCTTTACTTTTTTGCTATTTCTCCCAAGAGATCTCACAAATTTACAATTTAGTTAATTTAAATGTGGTTGTCAGATGACAAAATAAACTATATTCTAAAGTGATTTTTTTTCATGAAGATGTATTGCCATGAGCTTTGAAAGTATTCTATTAAATTCATTTTTTTTTTTTCATTTTTTACCTTCTCTACGTGACATATGTAGAAAATATGCTTAAAAATATACATTACAGCATATCCCAAGGAGATATTCAAGCAATGAGTTCGATCTTTTAGCAAATTTAGATGGACTGAATAAGAAGGAGGTCAATTTTGTTGAAAACACTGGCGATCTCTAATATAGAGGAAGCAAGATTGACGAGAATGTTTTTCATGTTATAGTTCAATGCTTGGACTTGTAGAACACCCAAAAGAATGCCACCTATGTTTACTGTGACAATGTTAGAAGTTGAATGAGATGAACTATTGTGATTAACATGTAACAATAAATGAGGTCAGGGAAAAAACTGCAGATTTTCCATGGAACAGTAAGATATGGGTATTAGAGGCACTAATTGTGAGAAACTACAAGCAACTGGAATTCCTTGTAGAATTTATTTAAAGGTACAAGATTAATCAGGAATAATTCTGTGGCTTGAACTAATAGATTAGGCATGATGAGAAATATCTCAGAACCATTTATCTCTAGGGAATTTTCATAACTATTAACAATTATTTTTCCATCATGTCAGTATCTCGACTAGTTATTCTAACAAACAAGAAAAACATAAATCTTCAGGTGCAATAATAAACAAGAAAAATATCGAAATTTCAGTATACCATACATATCGTATAGAAATATACCGAATTATACCAATTTTAAGTTTTCCAAAAATTTTGGTATGGTATTATACCATACCGAAATTTTCGATATCAATATCGATAAACGATTTTTAGCGAAATTTTTGATATACCGTACTAATATCAAAAGTTTACCCTGAACAATATGAATATCAGAAATTCGGTATGCCGAAATTCCGATACGGTATCGGTATGAAAAATTTTTACACTGTATTTTTCGGTATGGTAACGGTATGAGGGTTGATGGTTCGGTATACTCTGTTTTGAACTCTTTACTTTTTTGCTATTTCTCCCAAGAGATCTCACAAATTCACAATTTAGTTAATTTAAATGTGGTTGTTAGATGACAAAATAAACTATATTTTAAAGTGTTTTTTTTCGTGAAGATGTATTGCCATGAGCTTTGAAAGTATTCTATTAAATTCATTTTTTTTCTTCCATTTTTTACCTTCTCTATGTGACATATGTAGAAAATATGCTTAAAAATATACATTGCAGCATATCCCAAGGAGATATTCAAGCAATGAGTTCAATCTTTTAGCAAATTTTCATGGACTGAATAAGGAGGAGGTCAATTTTGTTGAAAACACTGGCGATCTCTAATACAGAGGAAGCAAGATTGAGGAGAATGTTTTTCATGTTATAGTTCAATGCTTGGACTTGTAGAACACCCAAAAGAATGCCTCCTAATTTTACTGTGACAATGTTAGAAGTTGAATGAGATGAACTATTGTGATTAACACATAACAATAAATGAGGTCAGGGAAAAAGCTGCAGATTTTCCTTGGAAACAGTAAGATATGGGTATTAGAGGCACTAATTGTGGAGAAACTACAAGCAGCTGGAATTCCTTGCAGAATTTATTTAGAGTTTAGACGTACAAGATTAATCAAGAATAATTCTGTGGCTTGAACTAATAGGTTAGGCATGATGAGAAATATCTCAGAACCACTTATCTCTAGGAAATTTCATAACTATTAACAATTATTTTTCCACGATGTCAGTTTCTCAGCTAGTTATTCTAACAAACAAGAAAAATATTAGTCTTCAGGTGCAATAATAAACAATAGAACTATAAAACAATCTGTTTGGTCATATACTGAAACTTAAATAGGTAATCGCTAAGTTAGATGAAGAATCAAAAGTTTGCTAAGGCCTTGAGGAAATCATAAAATCTTCAAAATAAATGGATCTGTTTACATGGGGCCTTTTTATGCTTCTGGTTTTATTTTGCTGTTAACATGGCACGTTATGTGCAAGTCATTTGTTTTTTTGTGCATGTTCTTCTCTTGCTCCTATATCTATTTTGTGCCCTGGTTGGGTCTGGCAATTAAGATGCATCAGTTTTCTTAGTCACATTCTCATGGGGCATACATTATTTTCCTTTGAAACTAAAATCATGTCCTAAAACAAACACATGTAAACACAAGAAAAATACCAAAATTTCGGTATACCGTACATACCGTATCGAAATTTATCGATTTATACCAATTTTACGGTTTACCAAAAATTTTGGTACGGTATTATACCGTACCAAAATTTTTGATATCAATATCGATATACGATTTTTAGCGAAATTTTTGATATACCGTACCAATACAGAAAATTTACCCTGAACAATTTAAATACCAGAAATTCGGTAAACCGAAATTCCGGTACGGTATCGGTATGAAAAATTTTTACACTGTATTTTTCGGTATGGTAACGATATGTGGGTTGATGGTACGGTATACCGTACCAAACCACTCTTAAGAACTGATAAGAATGCTCAAATACTCATATTTTATAGGTCTCTGATAAATAATTACATAATCAATTGTTAAGGTTAAGTAAGGTAGATATATTCATTAGTCAGTAAAGATATATAGATAGGAAATGATCGGAGATGGGATTACGAGGGATCACTCAATAAGTGAAATAAGAAAGAAAACATATTATACTTATACTGGGTTGCTCTAGAATAGGTACCCCAAATACGTACAAGGTTGCTCTCTTGTATGAATAGGTAACCGTTGGAGAGATACCCATTGTATTTGGCATAAAGAAATTTTCTCCATGGGATCACCTCAGTCATAAATATAATTGACTGAGAGATGCATATGAGGCTCGACACCTTTTCTCTCTTAATTGTTGCCATTCACGAGGTCCAAAGCAGGATATGCATTGTTATATTTTATAGTCGTAATGAAGTAGGTTAAGTCCATAGCAGGCTTAGCAGCAAAGAAGATTAATAAAAAATTGGATTACCTTTGCTAGTTGCTACTGCGGAGTGTAGAGTGATGCGGAATTGCGGAGTGTGACTGCTGTGGAGCCGTGGAGCTCGGAGGGCAGAGTGATAAGTGATGATTGATGAGGAGACGGGAAAATATATAGTAATTTGTGATGTGAGTGGACGGCGGTGGAGAGGTTAGCGGTTATTAGCAGCCACGTTGTTAATCATTTTATTAGAAATTATACCATTTCAATTGTTGAATAAAAGGAACTGCATCTGCATACTGATGTGGCTTGTTTGAACTTACATTAAAAACGGAAGTCTTTTAATCAATTCAAGTAGTTTTTCAATCGATTTAGGTAATCGATTAAATGAAGAAATAGTAAATGTTACTGTTCTTCTTTGTAAATGTTATTGCTCTTCTGTAAAAGCAAAAGAAAATGAAATTTTAATCGATTGAATTTTTGATCGATTGAAACAATCAATTAAAATGAAAAAAGAATTGTGAATACTAAATCATGCATTTATATACCTCTCTTTATCTCGCAAGCTCTCAGACAGGATCAAACATGAACACTTGTTTATTTGATTAATAAATCTTTGCGAGGAGGAGCAGTTTAACAGCCATGTTTTTGATTAATTGTATCACTGAGCTGAGCTAGAAATTCTGATGGTGAATTCAATGCAATCTCAATAGGTTTATATGGAGAAAAAGTAAGTTTGAAACATTCTTCCAGCTCTGCTCTGCTCTGCTTCCATTTGGTACTGTGCGTGAGAAGACAGATTATGAAATGGTAAACGCGCATGACATGCTCAGTCTTCGGCTGCTCCTTAATCATCTGAGTAACTACTTGCTCTTATCTTATTACTTGACCAATTAAAAGATTTCGCCTGACACTTTGACCTTGTTGCTACCAAATACAAGACATGCACAAAGGTAATTGATTATGTCCTCCATGTCTTCTTCTATACTAGTTTACTTGGCCAACGTAGAAGCAAATTAGAACTATACAATATGGGCAACTGAATGTCTTTATAATTAATTGATTGGCTCGGATCGACTTTACTAATCCACGTGCCCATTAATGTTCATCTTTGAACTATACAATATTTATAAAGATTATTTCAAACCTTATTCTTTATATATCCATTGCAGCAAACAACTCGATCGCAATTGTTACTACTCTTTTATATATTATTTTCAACTTAATTAATCTCCTTGTTCTCCTAAACAAATTAACTAAGATGACAGCTAAAATTCATCTGATTAATGTTACTCTCCTTGCTTTATAACGCCCTGGCCCGGGCGGGCCTCACCCGGACCGAACCAGGAACGACACCAGAATTACCTATCGGTTTGATGACTAGCTCCACATACCACCGAAGGTCCTTTCAGCGTGCTTTGTCCTCACTCGCACGCACCCTGGAAAACTTCCCAGGAGGTCACCATCCTCAGATTTCTCCAAGCCAAGCACGCTTAACTTTGGAGTTCTTAAGTTTGGGCTTCCGAAAAGGAAGGTACACCTTGGTGATATGGATAGTACCATCTAACCTTTTAAGTCATACTTAACCAGAATCTCAGAACCGGGGTATTACATGCTTTTTCTACCTCTCGTGTAGTATGGGCATCTGATCTTAGTCCACTTCAAGACTTTTGCGTCGTCGATAACAACTCCAAAGGTTTAATTATATATAACTTCTTCTCCCTAGATTAATTTAGGCCTTGTTCTCCCTTGCGATGCCGATAACAGCTCCTTGTTCTCTCTTACATCGACTTCAGCCCTCGCGGACTCAACCCACCCCACACTCACCCTCGCGCCACTGAGATCCTCACCGTGCTAGAAGGAGAACTCTATGTTGGTTTTGTGACATCCAACATCGGCCAAACCAACCACCTTTTCACCAAGATTCTGAAGAAGGTCGATGTGTTTGTGTTCCCTCAAGGCCTTGTCCACTTCCAATTCAACGGTGGCCATACATGAGCTATTGCAATCATTGTTCTAAGTAGCCAAAACCCCAGTACCATACTAATTGCCAATGCAGTTTTTGGCTCAAAAACCCCCATATCTGATGAAGCTCTCGCTAAGGCATTCCAAGTAGATCAAAAGACTGTCGATCTACTTCAAACTCAGTTCTGGATAGATAACAACAATTAGCTAGATAAGAGCTAGACGTGTGTGAGTGAATATATTATCAATATCATTACTATGCATGGGTTAATTATTATAACCAACATAATAAGCTTACTCAATGAAGTAATTTGTCATGTAATCGTTTAATTTATTTCAATAATAATGATGATAATATGAGATTTTATTTGAATAATGATAATATAAGATTTTGTCCGTAAGCCATGGTTTAATCATGCTAAGAAATTAAGACAAAAGCATCAAATTTAATTATTGTATTTGTACCTTTTAAAATACAAATTAAGTTGCAATTATACGTTTGAATATGACTTAATCAATGTAAAAGTTTATGATACAGGATGTTACGAGTGAATCCAGATATGATATGGCAGTTAAGGTGAGATGGCAACCAGCGGATCACTCTCAATAGGACTCTGCTCTCTGCCTAGCGCTGAGGCTTTTAGTACGAGGACGGCTGGTCCAAAGGTTCAGTGGACCCAAGGGACCTATTGTATATCTGATCAGGCAATAGCCGATTGAGTTTAAGGGATGGTCGACCTACTATGAAGTCAGTGTTGGATGAAATGCACTAGGGGGGGGGGGGGGTAAATAGCGCTCATGGCTATTTCGTTCGTTTCGAAAAACTCAAAGTAAAATACGCAGTGGAAAATAAAACACAACGCAAACACCAAGTTTTTTACTTGGTTTGGAACCTTTGGTGACACCTACTTTAAGGCCCACATGTAAGAATGCTTTCGATGGGCAATCACCAATCAATCCAGAATAAGTACAAGCACAACGATTGATTACAAGTAATAAGAGAACTTTTAAAGAATACCAACAACTCAAAAAAATGAATCTTCTGTGCAAAGTTTTTCGGGGCAGCTTTTGAGCGTCGAGGGGCCATTTTCTGAGCAGCTCGAAGAAGCGAAAGTTGTTCATTGTGTTGTCCTAAGGCTTCTGATCGAGACTTCTAATATAGGTTATTCCGAGCACCCGTAACCCCTCCGGGCGCCTAGACCACGTGTCTCAGCCACTCCACGCGTGCCACATCAGCTTCCCGATAACTTTTAGGTTCTAAGCACATGGACCGACTTCGGGCGACCGGACCAGCTCGAGGCGCCCGGACCAACTTTCTCCAACTTCCTTGTTTATGCAAAACAAAGGTAGTATAGGCAAAAACAATATAATATGAAATTATGACAGCCCCTGACTATTTGGTTATGACTTCGGATTTCCATCCGAAAATCTTAGGTCGAACCGACGCCTACTGTTCCCTTACCAGGGAACGTGTCCTCACCTACTCCACTCAGGAGAGTTTGTCACGCCCCAGAGGAGTCCCTGTCCGAAAAAAATTTCGGCAACACCTCCCCTATACGGGTGACAATATGAAACATTTATACAAAGCCCTTAGGGCCACATATACCTCGGCCAACACGGCCGGAACAATAACAGTAATAAAAATATAACACAAAGTCATCCACGCAGTTTATATCATCAGCCCACTCAGCTGGAACAAAAATCCAAAACACAGCAGAAAAACGATAGAAAACCAAAATATATGACATGCTAGCCGGCTAGGCTTACACCACACCACAAAACACCACTCCGGAAACAAAACCGAAACACAAGTTAGATACACAAATACCAAAGTACAAATGGACAACAACGAAGACAGATCTTCTGAGGTGACATGGGACCAGCAGGCAGGATACTCTAAGCGACACCATAAACAACCTGATACCTGAAAAAGATAGTGTCCACGGGGGTGAATTCAACAACTCAGCGAATACCAATAAACATGCCTAGCCAGATATATCTAACAGCAATAAACATGGAATACAACTTCCTGATCATATATAGGAAATATGCAAAACTGAAAGGTAACTGAGGAACTTGTACTCACCAGGAACTCCTATTCAGAACAAAATGGTCGTCAAACCAGATACACAATATGCCTCCTGTATGCATGTCAAACAAATGCATTCACCAAAATGCAGCATATAAGTGCAGCAAACACAAGTAAATAAATGCAATAAATGCATATGATTCAAATGACATAGTCACACGCAATGGTGAGACTAAGTGGGTAGGGCTGCGACAACCGTGCACTCTGACGTCACTGCTCCTGATGAGTGACCGAGTGAACGGGATGCTGTCGGAGTACACACATACTCCTACCCCAAATCATAAGTGGGAGAGCGCAATTCTCTCATCTCCCGGTACACCATGACAGAGAGGGATCCCTGACGTGCTACCACGCTGCGTCACACTACCCATGAGCGGACCAACGGAGCACCGAACAAAGCAATACTGACGTGCTACCACGCTGCTTCACGCTACCCATGAGCGGACCAACGGAGCACCGAACAGTGATGAAACTGGCGATATGCTCTACAATAATGGAGTAGCCTATCACGCAACATGCAATCATGCGAATGATGCATGAAACTAAGCATGACAATATCCTGAACCAAATCCACATATATATATAAAAATATGTACCCTAGTACAAGTAAGTCAAATCCACAGATCTAGGGTATACATGCCCTCTATGGTATAACAACCTAGGTCCTGAACATATCCACCTCCATAAAATATGTACCAACAATATACATGGATTAAAGCAAAAGGTCTAGGTACACAGATCAGGTATGATATAAAAATATAGATACACATGTCAGATAATAAAAATCCAGAGTCTAGTCCTAAACTCAGTAAAGCATGGTATGTCACTTACTCTAGGAACTAAAGTACTCATGGTATGAATCATGAAGTATAAACATGGATACATAACAAGCGACTAAACGGATCATGCTATGGGTATCAAACCGTGACATACCAAAGGCAAACATGATCATTGCTTGCAGCTATAAAATACTATGCATATCCAATTGACAATATCATAAAAGATAAGTCAAGAGGTACCCGCCTTTAACTGTCGATCATGATAAGCTATCCTCACATCAGAACAAAGTCCCGAGATCACATACTGATTTAGTTAATTACTTATACAGTAAATAACTAAATAGGCTCCCAATCAAATTAGGGAAAACCCTAATCACAATAATTAACCTAATTTCTTAACCTAATTAGGTTTAACTAAATCCATAATCTTTCACTTCAATCCAATCAACCTATCAACCATATCATCAATCACAAACTCTACCATCCTTTAGAAACTTAATTTAGCAACATACTAATAAAATACCCAAGGTACATCACTAGAAAAGCACTAACCTTGAGGTATGACCGAAACTCCAGTAGCTCAGCAACCCTACCAATCACTGCAAAGAAGCTCAATCCATAAATCCAATTATATAGTAAAAGATTTGCTGAAACCTTAATTCAAAACACCAAAGCTCACCTCAACAGAACCTTACCTCAATTCGCAGCCTTGTTACTGCTGATCGAATACGACCCAAGGGGTTCACCGCTGAAGCTGGATCGCCGGAACCGTGAATCACCCGTAATCCGTATTAATCGAAATTATACTGACCATACAAGCATAAAATCTGATACGAACCATACACACCAAATTCTGGAACCTCAGCTGAAGCAAAAATCACTACAGCAAATTCCAAAAACCCTAAATCAGAAATATCACCACAACCATATAAATGTTTCCAACCAAAAGACTAAATCCAAATACTCACCCAAACATAAATGCCCAATCTGTTGAGTCACTGTCGTATGTGGCTGTAGTCGGATAACGTCGGAAACCAGTGGCCGGAACAAAACTCCAAGTCCAGTGGTCGTCACAGAGGAGAGCAACAACCCTCAGCCGGTAGTGAAGAACTAGCAGGGTCTGGTGGTGTCTGTTGGCATCGACAGCGGCGCTAGGGCACAACAAGAAGATGGCAGCCGACACGAAGGCAGAGAGGGGAAGCACTCGACACTGTGGCTCGCGGCAAGTAGGAAGACTAGGGCATCGGCTTTGGGCTGGTGCTCGGGTGGAGAAGGTCGGCGTTGTCCCATGCAGCGACGGCGCTAGGGCACAGGCGACTGGTGCCAGACCTGGTGGCCGGCGCTCGGCCTCGTCTCGTCGCTGCAACAGAACTCGAGAGAAGGCGGCGGTGTGCAACGGTGAAGAGGCTAGGGTAGAGGTGGCCGATTAGTGATCCAGGGCACGGCTTGGAGGTGGCTTCCGGCCGAGAGGGGCAACGGCGTGTCCCGATCTCAGTGGTGGAGATAGGGAAAAAGAAAGGAAGAGGGGGAGAGGAGATGCTCAGCCGCCGGCTCTCTGTTCCCTGGCATCGTCGGCGTCGGCAGAGAAGAGGGAGGCAGCGGCGGTTTACGGCGCCGGTTAGGGCACGACACGGGGAAATTCGACGGAGAAGGGAGACTCGGGCTTCAAAGTCGGGAGGAGAAAGAAAATAAAGAGAAAAAGAAAAAGGAAAAGTAATAAAACTTTTCCTCGCTTAAATGGGGTAGCCTAAACAGGCTTTCCCGGGCCCTACTTGTATACCCGTAAACTCATCCATACGATCTCTGAAAAATTTCTAAAAATTCTGGAAAATTCCCTTATTATTATTCGCCATTTTCCGATATTTTACAGAGTTTACCTGTTGCTAATTGATTCTCCAGACCAACTGGACTTTTGCTCAGCGTCCGAAGCTTCCGGTCTTCATGCTGGACGTCTGCTCCACGACCCATCCAGTCTTCCACCCGGTTCGCGACACCAGGATTTCAACCTAGGGTTACCACCCCCTAGGATTTTGCTCGAAGCTCTCAACCTGCTAAGACTTTTCGCCTAGGGTTATCACTCTCTAGGACCTAGGGTTACTGCCCCTTAGGGTTTTCCCTTTGCCTAACCATAGCTAGAACTTTTCCTTGCCTAGGGTTACCACCCCCTAGGACTTAGGGTTACCACCCCCTAGGACTTAGGGTTACCACCCCTAGGGGTTTCCACTTACCAAACAGTAGCTAGGACTTTTGCCTAAGTACACTTAGGGTGTGTTTGGTTCGGTGTTATTCTTGATAACCTTGGTTATCCATCCAAGGTTATCAACAAAACCTTGTTTGGTTTAAGTATTCGATGATTCCTAAGTAATGTTCCATTCCTGACACGTTAGCAAAAGGGTCATGCAGCCCGGAATCGGAAAACCTCAGAAAACTAAGGTTTTTCTTGATTCCGGGGTTAACGAATTTTTTTTACCAAAAATACCCTCCGATAAGAAAAAACATGAAAAAAAGAGAAAAAATGTAAAAAAATATTAAAAAATGTAAAAAAAATAAAAAATGTTTTAAAAAATTTAAAATTTTAAAATATATTTTTTAAAAAAATTTAAAAATTAAAAAATATAAATTTTAAAAAAAAAAATAAAAATTTTAAAAATGTTAAACAAATTTAAAAAATTTTAAAAAAATTTAAAAATTTTTAAGAATTTTAATTTTTTTTTAAAAAAAATAAAAAAATTTAAAATTTTAAAAAAATTTAAAAATAAATAAATAAATAAATAATATTAAAAAATGTAAAAAAAATAAAAAATATAAATAATATAAAAAATATAAAAACATTAAAAAAATAAAAAAACACATAAAAAGTAAAAAAATATACCGGAAAAAGAAAAGTAAAAAACATTAAAAAATAAATAAATAAATAATAATAATAATATTATGTATAATTGGTTTTGTAATTGAGGGTAATACGGTAAAATATTAAACTAGGTTATATATACTAAAACCTCCAACCAAACAAGTTTTTATTATATTACTTAGGACTGAACCAAACAACATTAGATTATGTTGTATTCCCTATAACCTTGGTTATGTGATTATCAGGTAATCACATAACCAAGGTTATACATGATGACTTGAACCAAACGTACCCTTAGGACTTTCCTGCAAACTCATTCAACCTTGTTAGATAATAAGACAACCTAACTTTGCACCCTTTGCCATAATCAAAATATAGGTTCGATCTTCGGATGTTTCTCGCACCAATAGTTAGATGGTAATAAAGTTGGTTAGGTTTACATAGATCTGCACGCTCGTCTAATATATGAGTAGAAGATAAATGTACAAGGAAATTCTCATTATAGACTCGACCCGACTTCTAAATCTCATGTTATCATCTTAGGGATGAGCCTCCCAATGTATAGACGATTGACTACCGATCGAATCTCTTAGTACTCAGCTCCCCATTCCTCAGAAGAAAGTATCCTAGCATATGGTCGGTCATAAAACCAACCGGAACAAGGGGACTTAGCTCCATATTGCTTCAATATCAAAGCTCCAGCATTGCACAATATCTAGCGCGTGTAACCGATAGGTCGGACGACCCTATTTTACTTCACACTGGGTACTCTGCCTTATGTATTACTCTGCCAATATGCAACCAGCCGGCCAAATATCTGACCGAGATATCTTTAGGGGACAACATTTTTAGAAAATTATAATAACCTGTCAAAGAGTAACAATTATTCACTAAAGAATATTCGGCTATTATAACAATAGAAATTTAAAATAAAAAATTGAAATATGAAAATTTTGAGAATGATTTTAATTTATTTCCTTATTACGAATTGTCTTATTGGGAATAATTGAATTATGAGATTGCAAGACAGTCAAATAGGAGGAGAAAAAAAAAAGGAATTTCCTGGCAATAGCAATGGTTGTAGTTCCTATTCTGATCATATTTTCATTATCTGACTCTTGTAATTTTATGTCTTTTGAATATGTTTTTTAAAGACTATGTCACTGAAGACCATCTTGTGAATTTTACAGGTTTTAATAAATTTATCAGATGATGTCTCTTTTTTTTCACAATTCATTTTATATAGATTTAGACTTAGATTTATTATTTTTTCATAAAGGAGATGCAAATTACTAGTTTATTTAGTCGTTTGTTTTATTGAATTAGTTAGATTTTAAAGAGGATCAAGCTTCACATTATCCCTATTGTTTCCTACATATTATGAATTATTATGAAGAGATAGAAAATAGAGTTTAAGAACTTATAGAGGTGAGGAAAAATACCAAAATTTTGGTATACAGAACATACCGTATCGAAATTTATCTAATTATACCAATTTTACGGTATACCAAAAATTTTGGAATAGTATTATATCGTACCGAAATTTTCGATATCGGTATCGATATATGATTTTTAGCGAAATTTTTGATATACTATATTGATACCAAAAATTTAGCCCGAACAATACGAATACCAGAATTTTGATATATCGAAATTCGGTATACCAAAATTTTGATATATCAAAATTTTGGTACGATATCGGTATGAAAAAAACCATAAAAATAAAATATACCGACCTTTCTAAGAACATCAATCTTTGTTTTGAACTCTTGTTGGTCATTTTGACCCATCAAATCAGATATACTTTTCTTCACAACAATTAATGTTCCACTGAGATTTCCTTTGTAAATGATTCCTAAACCACCCTTGTCCAATATAAAATCCTCACTGAAATTATTTGTGGTCGTTTTCAATGCTTGAATAGACATATGCAAGCTTTGAGGTTCATCACGGTATGCATTTACACTCTCAATGCTAAGTTCAAATTTCTTCTTGTTCTTCTTCTTGAGGTGATGCAATAAAAGTCCTACTGAACAAGCTATACGAACCACCCCAGCTATGATGATACCCACAATTGACAGTTTGTCTAGAGGACTAGGTGCCCCACTTGTTGGAGAAGAGTTTTCACCTCATGAGTTAGAGTTTTTACAAAGATTGGGATTTCCATCAGTTTCAACCTTAACAGAGCTACAAAATTTTGGCATATTCCAATTGAGGTTGTTATTAGTGACATCTAATATTTTGAGAATATGGATATGAGCCAAGCTATCAGGGATTGTTCCGGTGAGATTATTGTTTCTTAATAACAATTGAATGAAGGATTTGCTGGCGAACGACGGAAGAGGGCCCTGTAACATGTTGTTGGAGAGGCCATAATCCTAAGCGAAAGGCAGGCAACGAGAGATTGCGGCATAATGCCCGTGAGGGAGTTGCCATGGACCTCGAAGGATTCAAGGACCTTGAGGTTGGATAGATCAGGAATTAGCCTTGTGAAACTGTTGGACTGGAGCTAGACCATGGTGAGTTGGGGCATTGCCCCAATCACATCAATTCAGCCGGAGATCTTGTCACGAGATTGCTCGTGATCAAGGAAGAGTTTCGTGAGGATGGAGCCGTCAAAGGAGCTCAGGAGGGGGCTGGTGAGCTGGTTGTAAGAGGGATGGAGGATGTCGAGGCTCGACAAGGTGCCAAGGAAGTCAGGAATCAACCCTGTGAGGTAAGCGTTGATGGCGGAAAAGTAGACGAGTCCAGTCGCGGAAGTGATGTCCTGGGAGAGGCTCCAGGGGGTGAGAGGGAGATCGTCTAAAGAGATCCCTTGGAGGGAGGAGAGTCCAATGAAAAATCCACTTGGGATGGAATCAAAGGCATTGGCTTGGAGGTATATCTTCTGGAGCGAGGAGAGTTTGCTGAGGCGAGGTAGAGGATGGCAAATGTTGTTGAACTCAAGTTGAAGAGACGTGAGTGAGGTAAGATTTCCATGTGTTGGTGAAAGGCTTCTAGAGATACTGCTATGAGCGAGATTTATTGCAATTACGCGGTCATGGGAGCAAATAACATCATCCCAAGTGAAGGGATCTAACTGGGGCTTCCATTTGGAAGAAACCCCATAGAGGGGCTGTCACGCCCCGAGGAAGTCCCTGTCCGAAGAAATTTCGGCAGCACCTCCCCAGTACGGGTGACAATCTGAAATATTTCTACAGACACAATATACATCAGCCACAGGCAGCTGGAACATACACACAACTACACAGTTTATATACAGCCTACTCGGCTGGTACCACAAAAATACAACCACGCAGTTATATGTAAATCTAACAGCCTACTCGGCTGTACCAAAACCAATCACAGCGGAAATCCAATAGAAAACACATACAACTATAAACGAAGACTGCTAGCCGGCTAGGCTTACACAACACAACAACACAACACTCCGAAAACAAAATCGGAACACAAAACCAAATACACACATATTATATACCAAGATAAAAATAAACAAAAATATGGAGACTAGTCTTCTAATGTGACGTGGGGACCGGCAGGTAGGATACTCCAAGCAACTCCATAAACAACTAGGTACCTGAAAAAGATAGTGTCCACTGGGTGAGTTCAACAACTCAACAGATACTAGTTGATATGTATAGTAAGATATAACAAATAGAAATAACTATGGAGTACAGTCTCTCAGACAAAAACTGGAAATGCACAATAGGAAAGGGCTGAAGAGAACTGTACTCACCAAGGCCTCCTATCAGAATGGTCAGGTCGTCAGACCGAGAGTATCATAAATCCTGTATGCATGTCAAACATATGCATCCATACAAATGCAGCATATAAGTGCAGCAAACACAATCAATATATGCATCAATGCATATGATGCCAATGACATGGTCACCTGACGCCAGTCAGCCATCTCACAGACAATGGTGAGACAGAGTGGGTAGGGCTATGACAACCCGGCACTCTGACGTCACTGCTCCTGATGAGTGACCGAGTGGAAGGGATGCTGTCGGAGTACACCTATCCTCCTGCCACAAATCATAAATGGGGGAGCGCAATGCTCTCATCTCTCTGTGCACAATGACGGGGAGGGATCCCGGCGTGCTACCACGCTGCAGTACACTACCCATGAGCGTCCCAACGGAGCACCACCAAGCAAACTGATGTGCTACCACGCTGCGTCACGCTACCCATGAACGGACCAACGGAGCACTGACAGTGATGAAACTGGCAATGTGCTCAACAACAATGGATCAGACTATCGCGCAGCATGCAATCATGCGAATGGTGCATGGCACTAAGCATGGCAATATCCTGAACAAATGTGTACCCTAGTATCAATAAGTCAAATCCACAAATCTAGGGTATACAAGTCCGCTATGGTATAAATAAAAACCCAGGTCCTGAACATCATAAGACAGGGTATGTCACTACCTCTATGAACAAATATATAATCATGTGAGTACTAACATAAAATGCATAATAGGTGAGCTAACAAGCATATAACAGGTATCCGGTAGTGACATCAAAACAAGGACATACATAATTAAAAGGCTATAACCAACTAAACATAACAACATGGCATTATCAAAGATAAGTCAAGGTACCCGCCTCCGATAAGAGGATCATATCTTGTCCAATCCAACGTCGAGATACTCGTCTCACGTTAAAGTCCTATAGTAAATCACACAGTTTAGCTAAGTTAATTATAAATAAATAGCTAAACAAATTCCAAATCCACCGATCATCTAGGGTTAGCTTCATTAACCCTAATTACACCATTAGATTAATTCTAAACCTAAGTTAACAATTATTGCTAACACAACTAGCAATTATCTACAACGAAGATCAAAACCCTAAACCTTACCTCAATTCACAGTCATTGTCGCTGCTGGAAGTAGGGTAGTTTGCTGCTGGAATCTACCTGCTGTCGGAGATCAAACAGTGCTACGGAAAAACATTCACTACCACAGTGATCAGCCAAATTCGTTCAGCACAAGACCCCGAATCACAATCCAAATACCTAACATGCCTTACCTACTCGATACCCCCTTGTTTCCTCTCTGCCGGTGACTGGTGGCGAAGAAGGAAGACCCGTCAGTGGAGTCTAAGGCACGGCAGATGGTTGCTAGACTTTGGCGTCGGCGGTGGACATTGGGGCAGAGGGTAGAGGAAGAAGAAGGTGGCGTCGGCGCTAGGGCAAAGGGTGCGGCGGTGCTGCTCAGGTGGAGAGTCGACGGCGGCGTGGAAGAAGCAAGCCGGTGCTATGGTGGTCGGTGGCGGATTGTCGCCGGCACTTGGGGAAGAGGAGCGTCAGCTGTGGCAGTCTCCACAGTGAGGGCAACGGGCAGAGGAGTAAGGAAGAAGGGGGAAGAGAAGAGGAATCGACACTAGGGCTTCGGCTTGTATGCGTGGGAGGAGAAGGAACCACCGACGTCGCGTGAGAGGAGGAGAATGAAGGGCGGTTAGGGCAAGGGGGAGGAGAAGGCGTGGCAAGGCTGCACGCGACCAAGAGGAAGCGGTGACAAATGATGAAGAGGAAAAAGAAATAGAAAAAGAAAAAAAAGAATTAAGAAAATAAACATTGCCTCGTTTAAATGGGTAGCCTAAACATGCTTTCCCGGGGCCCAGTTTTCATCCCCGTAAACTCGTCCATACAGTCTCCGAAAAATTTCCGAAAAATTTCTAAAAATCCCGAAAAATTCCCTTATTATTATCTAACCTTTTTCGGTATTTTACATTCTCCCCCACTAATAAAAATTTGATCCCCAAATTTCGTTATCTACCATCAGCAAATACTAACAACAGGTAAAGAGTATAAATGCTGAACGGTAAATAAATCACATATCTCAAGTGAAATGATGGGGGTATCGAGCTCGAATCGTATCCTCGAGCTCCCAGGTAGCCTTCTCGTCCACATGATGCTGTCATCCACTTTAACTAATCGGATAGTCTTGTTCCGCAACTAACGCTCTTTCTGGTCCAAAATCCGTACCGGAACCTCCTCATAAGTGACGTAAGGCTAAAGGAGAACTGGTATATCAGACAACACATGTGCTGGGTCGGCTATGTACCTCCTCAGCATAGATACATGAAATACGTCGTGCACGCCTGACAAAGCCGATGCTAGCGACAGACGATAAGCTACCGCTCCAAAACTCTCCAAGATTTGAAAAGGTCCAATATATCGTGGAGCTAGCTTATCTCTGAGGTCAAATCTCTTCACCCCTTTCATGGGTGAAACTCGCAGAAATACATGGTCGCCTGTAGAGAACTCTAAGGGTCTCCGACTCTGGTCAACATAACTCTTCTGGCGGTCCTGCCCCTCTGACATCTTCCGTTTGATAGTACGGACTAACTCTGCCTCATGCTGAGCTCTATGAGGTCCCAACAACTGGGTCTCCCCAACCTCTTCCCAGAGGGTGGGTGTTCGACAAGACCTAACATACAACGCTTCAAACGGTGCCATCTAGATAGCCGAATGAAAGCTGTTGTTGTAGGCAAACTCTACCAATGGCAAATGGCCCCCCCAACAGCCTTCAAAATCCAATACACATGACATCAGCAAGTCCTCTAGAGTCTGAATGGTCAGCTCTGACTGTCCATCTGTCTGCGGATGGAAAGCTGTACTGAAACGGAGTTGAGTGCCCAAGGTCTACTACAGACTCTGCCAGAATCGAGACGTGAACCGAGGGTCTCTATCTGATATAATAGTTAAAGGAACACCAGGTAATCTGATGATCTCCCAGCCATACAGATCTGCTAATCGATCCAGGGAATCAGTCTTCCGGATCGCTAAAAAGTGTGCGGATTTGGTTAATCGATCTACGATTACCCAAATCGCGTCATGGCCTCGTCGTGTCCTCGGCAAACCTACCACAAAGTCCATAGTAATATGTTCTCATTTCCACTCAGGAATAGGAATCCGCTAAAGTAAGCCGGTGGGTCTCTGGTGCTCGGCCTTCACTTGCTGACAAACAAGACATCTAGTTACGAATTCCACGATGTCTTCCTTCATGTCGTTCCACCAATAGGAACACCTCAAATCTTGGTACATACGGGTACCGCCTGGGTGGATAGCAGATCGAGAGTGATGAGCCTCCTGAAGTAGCTCCTGTAAGACCGGGTGAGACTGAGGTACGTATAATCTGCCTCGGGAGCATATAATACCCTCCTCATCTCGTGTGAACTCGATCTGCTGCCCGGAAGCTATCTGGCTGCCAGGAAGCTATCTGGCTGCCAATGAACTGAAAATGTTGATCACTGGCCTGGGCCTCTCGGATCCTCATCCTGATCGACGACCGAGCAACCATGGTAACCAGAATATCCTGTCTTGTCCGTCCCTCCTCCTTAAGACCCAATTCGGAGAATCCCATAATCAAGTCCGTAACCACAACTCGGTGGCAAGCTAAAGTCCCTCTGGACTTCCTACTGAGTGCATCGACAACCACATTAGCTTTCCCCGGGTAATAGATAATGGTACAATCGTAATCTTTCAGGAATTCCATCCATCTCCTCAATCGGAGATTAAGTTTCTTTCTAAGTGAACAGATATTTAAGACTCTTATGGTCAGTGAGAATCTCAAATGTAATACCGTACAGATGATGCTGCCAAATCTTCAAGGCAAAAATAATGGCGGTGAGCCACAAGTCATGTACTAGGTAGTTCTCCTCATACTCCTTCAACTGCCGAGAAGTAGGAGACTACCCTGTCATGCTGCATCAAAACAATGCTCAAACCCTGTAGAGATGTGTCGGTATAGAGCACGAATCTGTCCTCTCCAGAAGTTAAAACCAAAATCGGAGCGGACACTAGTCTCCACTTCAGCTCCTGGAAGCTGGTCTCGAAATCCTCAGTTCAAGTGAACTTCACGCCTTTCCTAGTCAGGCGTGTAAGTGGCATAGCAATCTGAGAGAAACCCTCAACGTATCTCCGGAAATATCGAGCCAAACAAAGAAAGTTGCGAGCCTCCTCTATAGACTCCGTCTACTCCCAACGGTAACAACCTATATCTCCTGTGGAACCACAGTATACTCCTACTGGTGGCTGTGTGTCTCAAACATCTCACAGAAGATAGCCAAAATACGCACTACTGATCTCCACATATAGATGTTTCCGTCGAAACATCTCTAGAACTATGCGAAGATGGTGTACGTGACTCACCTCAGATCTGAAATAGATCACAATATTGTCAACAAAGACAATGGAAACCGATCCAACATCCTAGGAATACCAAATCATCGAGTCCATGATAACATCTAGGGCACTATTAGCCTAAATGATAAAACCAAGAACTTATAATGTCCGTAAATCAAACATCCTCAACCATAAGATCCTCGACAATAAACACCAAGTAATAGATCCTCCAGTGTGAGAGCAATGCTCCATCATAAGAAATACCACATAGGTGGGAGCAACGCTCTACCACAAGAAATCCTCAATATATGGGAGTAACACTCCACTATATATAATCCGTAATATGTATCTGCAATAAATATGGGAGCAATGCTCCGCTACAAGCAATCCGCAATATGTGGGAGAAACGCTCCACCACAAACAATCCATAACATGTGTGGGAGCAACACTCCACCACTAACAATACATAAGTGCCCAAGGCACCTAACTATCCAGCTAGAGACTGCACGAGATCTCTCTACCACAGATCACTGTGGGTAGCCTAGGGTATAACAACCTAGTAAGCAAATCATATCCATAGTCAACTCTATCATCATCCTAGTGGGTCAGTCACCCACTAATAGGAGAATTAGTTGACAGGGTAATACAACTAATAACATAATGTAGACACTCAACATTCTACATTCAACATAGGTAGAATATCATGATGCTACCAACCATACACCCGGCACACGTGCACACACAACATATGTATAAATCATCATGATACCTCCAACAATGCATACCGAACCCATGTGCATATATCAACAGATGTATAATCGACAATACACCTCAAACAACACTCACATGACATATATACACCTATGCCAAGAGTATAATCAACGTAATACTTTCTACAAATCATAATCGACACAAGTGTACACACAGAATAAATATAATGAACAAGATACCTCGAATATTACACCGAACACATTTGTACATATCACAACTCAGATTAAATCGATAAGATACCTCCAATAAAACACTCAAACACATGTGCACATTTCACAACATAGATTTAATCAACAAAATACCTCCAATAAAACAATCAAACCACTCGGGTATAATCTACTAGAAACTCACAACAATCATAACTGGAAAAATGTACACCCACTACATGCAATTAGACCGTTCATCATAACACTCCTACAACACATAATAATCATATGTACACACCACATAGATATGCAGAATCAGCATATTTAATCCAATCAACCTGATATTCCCTATGCTACCTTCTATGTTATCAAACTAGGTACATACAGTCTAAAATTAACGTACCCATGGAATAGGATACATCGATCCTCTATAGATTGACCAAACCGACAACGGTATACGGCTAATTCAGTCTTTCCCCACGTCAGTATAAGCCATGTACTCAATGTGCTCAAGATATCCAACTAAGCACGAATAACCCAAAGATCAACATTTTTATAAAATAGAGTAAGTCGATCCCGTGCTGATCGGACCAACCAAAACAATGAATCGGTGATCGACTATCTAAATCTAACAAATGTACGTTAATCCTCCGCAATCACAAAGGTATATCGATCTACGACTACCCAAGTCAACAAACGTAAATCAGTCTTCTATTAACCGATATAACAAGAGTAAATCAATATTTACTGATGAAATTAACTAAGATAAAATGGTATACTATTGGCTAGGTCAACATGAAGATATAGATACTATCCACTACCCAGCTAATAATAACAGAGGCTGGTATGTGCCTCAATCTGCTAACCAATTAGTAGTAACAGAAGTTAAAAACTACAGGCGTATGATATGAAAAATCACCAGAAACTGTAATCCTTGATCTCTAATAGGGTCGATCATCATCAGTGGCTAACCCATCACATGTAATATGGCTACAACATCAGATAGATACCAGATACAAAGTGTTATTACATGTCATAACTATCATAGTCAACAATGCATATACCAATCAAAAAGGTAGGATGACAATATACCAATATACCTCTTATAACTTGGAGATGTCCTGCCGCTGCCAGGTCCCAAAAACTCAAAAAGTCACATCGAGAAAACTAAAACATGAAATCCGAAACATGGGATATAAGACTCGTAAACCGTGCTCTGTTACCAATAAATTGGTATTAGATAAATCTTGAAAATCCATAACACATAGCAAGTATCGTATAACTGCTCTGATACCACTAAATTGTCACGCCCTGGGGAAGTCCCTGCCCGAAGAAATTTCGACAGCACCTCCCCTGTACGAATGACAATCTGAAACATTTCTATAGACACAATATACATCAGCCACAGGCAGCTGGAACATACACACAACCACGTAGTTTATATGCAGCCTACTCGGTTGATACTATAAAATTATAACCATGCAGTTATATGTAAATCTAACAGCCCACTCAGCTGTATCAAAACCAATCACAGCGGAAATCCAATAGACAACACATACAACTATAAACGAAGACTGCTAGTCAGCTAGGCTTACACCACACAACAACACAACACTCCGGAAACAAAACCGGAACACAAAACCAAATACACACATATCATATACCAAGATAAAAATAAACAAAAATACGGAGACTATTCTTCTAATGTGACGTGGGGACTGACAGGTAGGATACTCCAAGAAACTCCATAAACAACCAAGTACCTGAAAAAGATAGTGTCAACAGGGGTGAGTTCAACAACTCAGCAGATACGAGTTGATATGTATAGTAAGATTAACAAATAGAATTAACTATGGAGTACAGTCTCCTAGACAAAAACAGGAAATGTACAATAGGAAAGGGCTGAAGAGAACTGTACTCACCAGGGACTCCTATCAGAATGGTCAGGTCGTCAGACCGAGAGTATCATAAATCCTGTATGCATGTCAAACATATGCATCTATACAAATGCAGCATATAAGTGCAACAAACACAATCAATATATGCATCAATGCATATGATGCCAATGATATGGTCACCCTTGACGCCAGTCAGCCATCTCACACACAATGATGAGACCGAGTGGGTAGGGATATGACAACTGGGCACTCTGACGTCACTGCTCCTGATGAGTGACCGAGTGGACGGGATGCTGTCGGAGTACACCTATCCTTCTACCCCAAATCATAAATGGGGGAGCGCAATGTTCTCATCTCCCCGTGCACAATGACGAGGAGGAATCCCGGCGTGGTACCACGCTGCAGTACACTACCCATGAGCGTCCCAGCGGAGCACCACCGAGCAAACTGACGTGCTACCACGCCGCGTCACGCTACCCATGAGCGGACCAACAGAGCACCGACAGTGATGAAACTGGCTATGCGCTCAACAACAATGGAGCAAACTATCACGCAGCATGCAATCATGCGAATGGTGCATGGCATTAAGCATGGCAATATCCTGAATCAATCCATATATATAAAAATGTGTACCCTAGTATCAATAAGTCAAATCCACAAATCTAGGGTATACAGGTCCGCTATAGTATAAATAAAAACCTAGGTCCTGAACATCATAAGGCAAGGTATGTCACTACCTCTATGAACAAATATATAATCATGTGAGTACTAACATAAAATGCATAATAGGTGAGCTAACAAGCATATAACAGGTATCCAGTAGTGACATATCAAAACAAGGATAAACATAATTATTACTAAAAGCTATAATCTACTAAACATAACAACATGACATTATCAAAGATAAGTCAAGGTACCCGCCTCCGATAAGAGGATCATATCTGGTCCAATCCGACGTCGAGATACTCGTCTCCCATCAAAGTCCTATAGTAAATTGTACATTTTAGCTAAGTTAATTATAAACAAATAGCTAAACAAATTCCTAATCCACCGATCATCTAGGGTTAGCTTCATTAACCCTAATTACACCATTAGATTAATTCTAAACCTAAGTTAACAATTATTGCTAACACAACGAAGATCAAAACCCTAAACCTTACCTCAATTCACAATCGTTCTCGCTGTTGGAAGTAGGGTAGTTTGCTGCTGGAATCTACCTACTGTCGGAGATCAAACAATGCTGCGGAAAAACATTCACTACCACAGTGATCAGCCAAATTCGTTCAGCACAAGACCTCGAATCACAATCCAAATACCTAACATGCCTTACCTACTCGATACCCCCTTGTTTCCTCTCTGCCGACGACTGGTGGCGAAGAAGGAAGACTCGTCAGTGGCGTCTAAGGCACGGCAGATGGTTGCTGGACTTTGGCGTCGGCAGTGGACATTGGGGCAGAGGGTAGAGGAAGAAGAAGGTGGCGTCGGCGCTAGGGCAAAGGGTGCGGCGGTGCTGCTCGGGTCGAGAGTCGGCGGCAGCGTGGAAGAAGCAAGCCGGTGCTGCGGTGGTTGGTGGCGAATCGTCGCCGGCGCTTAGGGAAGAGGAGCGTCGGCTGTGGTAGTCTCCACAGTGAGGGCGACGGGCAGAGGAGTAAGGAAGAAGGGGGAAGAGAAGAGGAATCGACACTAGGGCTTCGGCTTGTATGCGTGGGAGGAGAAGGCACCACCGACGTCGCGTGAGAGGAGGAGAATGAAGGGTGGTTAGGGCAAGGGGGAGAAGAAGGCGTGGCGAGGCTCTGCACGCGGTCAAGAGGGGGAAACGGTGATAAATGAAGAAGAGGAAAAAGAAATAGAAAAAAAAAAAAATTAAGAAAATAAACATTTCCTCGTTTAAATGGGTAGCCTAAATAGGCTTTCTCGGGGCCCAATTTTCATCCCCGTAAACTCGTCCATACAATTTTCGAAAAATTCCCAAAAAAATTCTAAAAATCCCCAAAAAAATCTCCTTATTATTATCTACCCTTTTCGGTATTTTACAGGGACCGTGTCAGTTTATACATGGTTGTATCATCTGGATTTTCACAACGACATTGACAGCATAGATCTGTCACAAGTAAATAGAAGAGGAAGAAGAAGACGAAGGTGGCGTAGGGAGTGCAATTTCTCGTCTCGGCCATCATTCTCCTATACAATCTAATGAGGGGATTGAATTGAGAGCAGAGCTAGTATATTAATTCGTAACAATATAATATAATATAAGTAATAAAGTAAAAAAATATAAAATCTTATAGTCAAAATTGTTAACTCTAACATCTTTAATTTTGTATTCTTCTTGTTGGTTCTGAATCTTTTAAAAAAATCTATATAAGTAGATATAGCGATTTCCTAATAAAAATAACTAACAATCTAAATTTAAACACTATAAATTCTAAAGCTATCTAATATCATAGATAAGACTCATGCATATTACTTAATTACATAATAGCCTACAAATGATCTACAATAATGGTCACTGCTTATGAATGTACAAATTAGGAGGAAAAATATTCAATCTTAATGGAAGGAATAATATTTAGGGGAAAAGTATGGAGTTTTGAATATCAAAAGATTTTGTAATTCAAATTACACAGTGCATTTAAATATCTTCATATTCAAAATTTAATTTTGAGTTAAATTTTTTCCTTGAATTCCTATAATTTTTTATAAAAAACCATAATAATTTCATTAATTTGAAATGGTCATAGAAGGCGCCGCCATGTTTGGTCGTTACTTGAGATTTGTCAATATATAAAAAAAAATATATAAATAAAAATTAAAAAATTGAAATATGAAAAATTTGAGAATGATTTTAATTTATTTCCTTATTACAAATTGTCTTATTGGGAACAGTTGAATTATGTGATTGCAAGACAGTCAAATGGGAGGAGAAAAAAAAGAGAAATTTCCTGACAATGGCAATGGCAATGGTTGTAGTTCCTTTTATGATCATATTTTCATTATCTGACTCATGTAATTTTATATCTTTTAATATGTTTTCTAAAGGCCATGTCATTGAAGACCATCTTGTGAATTTTACAGGTTTTAATAAATGTAACGCCCTAAAATTCTCAAAACTATTTTTAGAAATATTTAACGATTTTTCTGGAATTTTAGAATAGTTTTATGGAATTTTTAGAGTAGCGGAGTAGCAAAAATATATAGAAAACGAAAATAGCCTACGCGGGAATTGAACCCGAGACCTAGCGAACCCTATGACTTATAGATAGTTTTAGTAAACCAAGTGAACCCAACAGGGCCGTGCTAAAAGGAAAGGGAAACAATTTTATTTAAGTTAGAGTTGGGTTAAGTAATCCCTTAATATAAATAGGGAATTAAGTGAGGAGTTTTAATTTTACCGTGACTTACCTCTTCTCCTCACCCTAACCTCACACCGCCTCCCTCTCCTCTCTTCCTCTCGGCGCCAACCACAAGAACAAGCAAGGGTTCCGTCCCAAGGGTTCCAAGGGCAAATTCCGGCGACGACTTCGACACGTGGACGCTCCCCTCCGCGAGAGGAACGCTTAGACGCAAGAAGATCGTCGAAAGGATCGTCTCCTCCGGAAATCTAGCGATTAGAATCGTAAGAAACTTCGAGCAGGAGGTAAGAAACCCCTCACCTGCAGTATAAGTAGCTTTTCGTACGATTCTATGTTTTTAAATTAGTTATATGCAGACTTTTCGATGCATAGGGTGTATTTAACCCTTCTCGCAGGTTTAGGGATTTAGTTGAGCACCTCTAGATGGGCCAGACACGTTTCCTCCTTTCAGTTGGAGATTCTAGACGTTGTCGGGTGCCTAGAGGTGGTCTCCCTAATAGAGAGGAGAGTTGGAGCACACTAAGTGTTCGATAAAATGCTTAGCTCAGTAAAATGCTACAGTAGACAATTTTTAATAGCTCAGTAAATGCAATAGAAGCATTTAAATAGTTTAGTTAGTCTTGCTACAGCTTATATGGGACTACGGTCCAATGGGTGGGCACCCACAGTCGCCTCTAGGTTCAGATAACCTAGTAAAAGCAAGATAAATTAGTTAGCTATGATTCAGTATTTTATTTTCAGTAGGGGCACTGTACAGAATTAGATATCCATTGGGCTGGGCTCCCATAGTCGGTCCCTAGGTTTAGATAACCTAGTAAACCTTACTAAATTTGGGATTTGCAACCCCGGGTTTAGTTAAGGATGCGCGCATAGCATGTACAGTTGTCGGGCCCATTAGCAGTATGATTATGTATTTTAATCTATTATATTATAGTTTTTCAAAACTCACAAGGGTTAGTTATGATAGTTGAGTTTGAATTCAGTTCCAGCTTAGCTCAATTCATGTTCAGTTCAGTTTCCTTTATTGATACTCGTGATAGTTTATGATTAGCTCGTATGCCATGCTTTAGTGTTCATGTTCAGTGATTTTAGTATGCCATGTGTTAACAAGTTCATCATATGTTTGATAGCATGTTTTAAAAAGCATAAATGCATCTTATGCATGTTTTAGTGAGGTAGATGGTTTCTTACTAAGCGAAAGCTTATAGATACTTTCTTTTCCTTATACTACAGATAAAGGTAAAGGAAAGATGGACTAGCGGAGGCAGGAGGACAATGCCACGAAGATGTGTGTGGGCAGGAACTTGGGATAGAGATCTAAGGAATTTTAGCAAGCTTGGTTTAAGCATTAAAACCTTTCAGTATTTTATCAATTGCACTTTAATATGATAATTGCTATGAATTAGTGAACCATGCACTTTATTATGCTTAGAACACTGTTTTTATAATGTTAGAATGTTAGTTGTTATTGTTAAAGTGTTTCTTAATCATTTTAGAACCTGTAATGAGATTGAGGCACGAAATAGTGCTGAAATCAGATCATTGGCATGAAATCAAAAACTCGAATCGATCAGCTAATCGATTCAAGAGTTTCCAATCGATCGATGGATCGACTGGGCAACTTGTCTCATGAACAGTAGGCGTCTGGATCGATCAGCCGATCGATCCAGCCAATTCCGTCGCGAACAGAAGGCTCTAGGATCGATCACTGGATCGATTGACCAGTCTGGATCGATCAGCCGATCGATCCAAAATATTGCCCGAGCACAGTAGCGTGCTGGATCGATCACCGGATCGATCCGACATTCCAATCGATCAATGGATCGATTGGGAGGTCTGATATCAGCAGAAAAATGTTTAAGTTCAGTTCCTTGACCATGGGGAAGGTAAAACATGTCATGAATAGTTAGTTTACACCCCTTAGCATGTATAGTACCAAGAAATGTTTGTAGTTTAGCAAAATTTCAGTTATTACAGCTTCCGCACTTAGTATTTAATGATTGTCATGGATTAGTTAGCACAAATTAATGTAACGATTGGCCTCACAGCCTAGTTAGTAGAAGGTGGGTCGTTACAGAGTGGTATCAGAGCCAAGTTCCCATACTTCCTACACACACATCAGCATTGAACCTGCAGCTTCCAAGTAAGAACATCTCTCACTTTCGTTATGTTTCTTGTTTTCATGTTCAGATATAACTAAAGCATGCTTGTTTATGATAGTAGTTGACATGATAACAATAGTTACTCTATTATGCTTGTGTTAGTCATGTATGTCCTTCATGTCTTTAGAAATGGCACGAGGACGCCCAGCTAGAAGGGCACTGAGCCCCAGCATGAGGCAGGCAGTTCAGTGCCTCCCCCAGACCTTACAACATTAGTGGTTCAGTTACAGCAACAGGTAGCTGAACAGCAACAGGAAATAGCCACCTTAAAGGCTAGTCAGCAGAACACTCCCACTGTCACCCCGGAGCCTAACTTAGCGACACCAGTGGTTTTAGAGGTTCCACCAGTCCAACCTGCAGCACCAGTGGCCCCAGCAACAGGAAGCCTATCGATCCGGTGGCAAAGAGTCAAACCAGAGAACTTCTCGAGCGGTGAACCATGGGATGCCGAGGCTGGTTCAAAACCGGAGAGTATGATGGAGCTCGGACTGGCCGGAATAAGAAGGTGAAGTGCGCCTCCTTCGGCTTGACAGAGATGCACGTATGTGGTGGGAGAGATTAGAGTGAAGCGCCCAAAGAACCGGATGACATGGGATGACTTCGAGAAGGAGTTCTTTGAGGAATTCTTTCATGCGGGTTACAAACCGCACTCGACGAGTTCATTGAGTTTCGTCGGGGCAACCTTTCAATGGAGGAAGCCGTGAAGAAATTCATCATTGGCTCGTCATGCTGAACTAGTCGAACAGAGAAAGAACGAGTCGGTTGATGCTCAAGATCCGAGGTCGGAAATAGCAATGAGCGTGGGTGGCGGTTCATAGGCCGAACCACGAAGAAGAACTAGTCGATGCTCCGACCACCCAGCACTACCGGAACACTATAAGCGTGAAGCAAGTCCTCTCGTAATCTAAAGGTCAAGGAGGCTCGGTATTCGTAAAGCAAGAAGGTCACAACTCCCATGGCTCTAATCGAAAGGGAACTCCGAGAACAAGCGCAGGGAGTTACCCAAAGGAGGGCCAGGCTAATCGCGACTTAGTTATCCAAAGTGTGCTACTTGTGGAAATTCCACCCTAGAGTTTGTCGTGAAGGGCACACGAGGATGCTTTGAATGCGGACAGGAAGGGCATATGGCTAGCAGGCTCGAACAAGACCGATCTTCCTCTACCACCGACATTCGATATGGAGGCCACCACCGCGATTACATCGATGCAAGCGCTCGGATGGTCCACACATCACCGCAGGCAGACTAGAAGCCCCTCCGGCTATGACAAATGTGAGGATCTACTCACTCACCGACAGGGGCGTAGTAAATGCCTCGGCGGTTGTCACCGTGTCGGATTAGTATTTTACAAAGTACAACTGTCTTATTCGACATCGGGGACCCATTCATATATATCCGTGGCATTTCGAGAAGTTAGCAATACCTCAGGTACTCAGTGAGTCGGTTTTTGATGACGTTACCTTGAGGAGAATTATGGCATCCACGCATTGGCTCGGGCGGTGCGATCATTATAGCGCAGAGAACTCTTTGTGATCCGATAGTCTATGAACGACTACGATGTCATCTTTGGAATGGACTCCCGATCGATACGGCTCTTTTATAGAGTGTCATAAATAGAAAGTCGTATTCCAACCTGAAGTAGAAGCACGCTCGAGTTCGTCGAGAACCAAAGAGAAAGACCAAGAAGTTTCTCTCAGCTCAAAAGCACGTAAATTAATGGATACGGGATGTACGGATTTTAACACACATAGTCAATACTAGTGACAAGGACCAACAGCTGAGGCAGGTCCGTCATGTGACTACCCTGATCTTCCACGAGGAGTTACCAGACTAGCACCAGACAGAGATTGAATTTGAGATAGAACTCATTCCTGTACAAATCCTATCTCCAAAGCGCCCTACCGCATGCTCCAGCAGAATCGAAGGAACTTCAGGCAACCACAGGCTGCCGACAAGGGTTTCATACGTCCAGTCACTCACCATGGGAGCGCCTGTATTGTTCGTGAACAAGAAGGACTCGAGCATGCGCTTATGCATAGACTACATCACACCGAACCAAGTCACCATCAAGAACAGTATCCCTTCCTGGAATAGATGACCTGCTCGATCACCTAAAGGAGCAGTGTTCTCTAAGATAGACCTCGGATCAAGTTATCATCGGTGAAGGTCAAAGAAGGAGACATACCCAAGACAGATTCGGACTAGATACGGACACTCTGAGTTCGTAGTCATGCCCTTTGGCATGACAAATGCTCCAAGCTATTTTCATGGACCTCATGAACAGGTATTCAGGGATTACCTAGATAAATTTGTTATTGTGTTTATCGATGACATTCTTATTTATTCAGAACTCGGAAGAACACATGAGCACCTGAAAATAGTATTGCGCACCCTTCAAGCAGTAACAACTATGCGCCAAGTTCACTGAAATGTGAATTTGGTTAAATCAGTGTCCTTCCCGGTCATCATCTCAAGGATGGTATCATGGTGGACCCCAAAGATAGAAGCTGTAGTGGTGGAAAAGACCCAAAAACGCCAGCCAGATCAAAGCTTTCGATTAGCAGGTTATTACAGAAAATTCGTAGTGGACTTCTCTAGGATAGCCTCCCCCTGCAGGCCTCTTCACCGTAAGAAGCAGAAAGTTTCAGTGGACAGAGGGCTCATGAGAACAGTTTCAATGAAAAGGAGATTGACCAGTGCACCTATTCTGACTCTACCAGAAAACACAGACAGCTTTGATATACATAGTGATGCCTCTAAATTGGGACTAGGAGCAGTGCTGATGCAAAATGACAAGGTGATCGCCTATGCCTCTAGACAACTCAAAGACTATGAGAGGAATTACCTCACTCATGACCTCGAGCTTGCAGCAGTAGTCTTCGCTCTCAAAATTTGGAGACATTACTTGTATGGAGCTCAGTGCAGAGTGTATACAGATTATCAGAGTCTGAAGTACTTCTTCACTCAGAAGGATCTGAATATGCGACGGCGCAGATGGCTAGAGCTGGCCAAAGACTACGACATAGACATCCTCTACCACCCAGGAAAAGCAAATAGGGTAGCAGACGCCCTTAGCAGAAAGTGCAGTGCTGCCCTATTATCTCTAGCAGCCATGTCACCGCCCCTACAGAGAGAGATCGCAGATTTCGGTCTCGAACTCATAGTCGGACAGCTCTCTACTATGACATTAGAGTCTACCTTGCTTGGTGATCTCCAGACAGCTCAGGAGCAGGATCCTGAAATTCAGAAAATCAAGCAAGGATTAGCAGAATCAGAAAGTGGAGAATTCAGAGTGTCTGCTAGCGGGGTGTTGTACTTTGGCGACAGATTATGTGTTCCAGATCAGGAGGAACTACGAAGAAAGAGTTTAGATGAGGCTCACAAGACTCCCTATGCGATGCATCCTGGCTCCACCAAAATGTATCAGGACTTGAAGATACGTTTTTGGTGGCCTGGGATGAAAAGAGACATCGCTAGATATGTTAGCACCTGTCTGACCTGTCAGAGGGTCAAGGCAGAACATCAAAGACCAGGAGGAGTTTTGCAGCCTATTCAGATCCCAGAATGGAAGTGGGAAGACATTTCTATGGATTTCATAGTGGGATTACCCAGAACCACGAATGGTTTTGATACCATCTGGGTAATAGTCGACAGATTGACCAAATCAGCCCACTTCTTCCTACTCCATGGAGCACCTAGTGCGCTTGTATCTCAAGGAGATCGTTAGAATACATGGAGTCCCACGAACCATTATATCCGGAGATACAGATTCACATCACACTTACGGGGGTGTACAATCGACCGCATCAAGTTGAAGTTTATATCACCTTCCACCTCGAGACGGATGGACGTATCGAGCGGGGAATCGGTACTAGAAGATATGCTCCGAGCATGTGCCCTAGATTTCAAAGGAAGTTGGTGCAAATATCCTAGCAATTTGCATACAATCGCCTATCGTGCCATATCGGTACGGCACCTTATGAGGCTCTCTATGGACGGAGTGTAGATCTCAATCACAGGTATGAGAGTGGTGAATGTAAAGAACTAGAACTTGGGGCGGATCTACAGAGATACCACGTGCTATCGTGAGATCCTTGAGAGGATAGAAATGACTCGGGCCAAAACTATCTTTGATACATGGCGCTTGGAACCTTTAGAGTTTTCAGTTAGGGTTTCTCCTCAAGTAGCTCCATGTGAAGGGAGTAATGCGTTTTGGGAAGAAGGGCAAGCTAAGTCCTAGATATGTGGGACCATACCTCAAGCGGAAGAGTGGGCAAGGTAGCATATGAGCTAGAGCTACCCCGAAATGTCAGTTTGTCACAATGTATTTCATGTCTCTATCTTGAAGAAGCATACCTCAGATGTCACCCGGGTGATTGAGCCTCGGTCGGTGCACGGATCACATGAAGACCTCGGCTATGATCGGCTATTAGGATAATAGGAGAAGCGATTAAGAGAGCGGAATAAGGAAGTACCATTAGTCAAAGTCATTTGGCACAGTCACACAGAAGAAGAGGCAACTTGGGAGACAGAAGCTAATATGAGACAGAAGTATCCAGAGTTATTCTAAGTTCGAGGATGAACTTTTTATAAGGTATGGGGGATTGTAACGCCCGAAAATTCTCAAAACTATTTTTAGAAATATTCTACGATTTTTCTGGAATTTTAGAATATTTTTATGGAATTTTTAGAGTAGCGGAAGTAGCAAAAATATATAGAAAACGAAAATAGCCTACGCGGGAATTGAACCCGAGACCTAGCGAACCCTATGACTTATAGATAGTTTTAGTAAACCAAGTGAACCCAGCAGGGTCGTGCTGAAAGGAAAGGGAAACAATTTTGTTTAAGTTAGAGTTGGGTTAAGTAATCTCTTAATATAAATAGGGAATTAAGTGAGGAGTTTTAATTTTACCGTGACTTACCTCTTCTCCTCACCCTAACCTCACGCCGCCTCCCTCTCCTCTCTTCCTCTCAGCGCCAACCACAAGAACAAGCAAGGGTTCCATCCCAAGGGTTCCAAGGGAAAATTCCGGCGACGACTTCGACACGTGGGCGCTCCCCTCCGTGAGAGAAACGCTTAGACGCGAGAAGATCGTCGAAAGGATCGTCTCCTCCGGAAATCTAGCGATTAGAATCGTAAGAAACTTCGAACAGGAGGTAAGAAACCCCTCACATGCAGTATAAGTAGCTTTTCGTACGATTCTATGCTTTTAAATTAGTTATATGCAGACTTTTCGACGCATAGGGTGTATTTAACCCTTCTCGCAGGTTTAGGGATTTAGTTGAGCACCTCTAGATGGGCGGAACCACGTTTCCTCCTTTTGGGTTGGAGATTCTGAGCGTTGTGGGGTGCTAGAGGTGGTCTCCTAATAGAGAGAGTTGGAGCACCTAGTGTTGATAAAATGCTT